>NC_134572.1:93361508-93391508 GCF_050947875.1 Dermacentor variabilis | reverse complement strand
CGCGCGCAGCGGAATGCTTTCGGTAATGGGCTGTGTGGCACCCCGTGTTCTGATTTCCTCCATTGTGCGGACATATCCATAAAGCACATCTAACCGAGAAAATGAACGAAATGCGGCAATTCATTGCTGTCGTATGTGCAGCTGGCAAGTTCTATCCAATTCTTCCTCTCCTTTTGTCCCTTTTCTTTTCTCCACCTCTCCTCTCCTCGAGCTGACACTAACACACAGCTGAGCTGTCAACAGCGCGCCATAAACGTACAAATAAGATACACTCTTCAGGCTTTCGCATTGTTCCTCTTTTGGCGATCTGTGCCCGTCCTGTCTACGCTCGTCGATATATGGGTCACGTGCGTGTTTATGTAGCGGCCGCGCAAGCTACAACTGCTGAGCGAACATATTCTGGAAATCTGCGGCAAGCTTCCTTTCTAAACTTTCTTTTCCATTTGGTGCCTGTTGCTCTGATACACAAGGTCCCTCTTGCTCGCTTCGCTGCCGCCCAATGGAACCTTGAAGCACTTCACCCACAAACACAGCGCACCCGGCTAATCTCAGCCACGCTCCACGGTTTTGTCAAAGGCGCGGCGCTCCCGCATGGCTGCGACCAGCTCTGCCCTGAACTGTCAGAAAAAAAGAAACAGTAACGCGTTCGTAATTGATTACCTCTCCAACCACCTACATTCGCAGCGTTTACTTAAGAGTAGATAAATATGGGCACGTCTGGACGATCTTGCAGACGTGCCCTGATATAGATGAATGCACGCTGAAAAAAAAAACGTCTCGAAATCTCTTTTGCGCGTTCATTTCTAGTGGTTCAGTCGCTCAAAGCGCCATTCACAGGGTCTCAACCGGAAGAGAAACCGTTCTAGAACCACTCGTGTCTGTGCGACGAGCCTGCATACAAAGTGGCTGCGCGATTGCCCGCGCCCTGCTCACACGAACCAAAAGACTTGCAACATGAAGCCCGCAGTTAACAGAACGAGTGTAGCTAATTCCTTTGGGTCTTGTTGAACTACTGTCGACACGTCAAAAGGATACTTCGATATGCAAGTCTTTAATGAGGCTTGTACTTCCGGTTTCGTCTACACGCATAAAGCTATAGGGGCAGCATTCGCTCAAAGGCACCCTAGATTTCTTCGTGTAACGCTGGTGGTGAATGAGCCGGAGATTAGGGATCTCTAATTAGCCTCCTTTCATCTGCTGCAAACGTAATGAATGCTTTATTATACGCTGGCGTGCATTCTTAAATTCTTAATGCCGCGTGGTTGGGCTCCTTGAAACCTCGCTTGCAAATGCTTATTACATCTTTGAGATTTTTAGCATCAACGTATTTTCTAAATAAAAAGGTAAAGCAACTCAATTATTGAGTGGATTTGATCTCATCTACAGGTATGTACTACATAATACAAAGTAACAACAAGCCAATGAACTTAAGCACGTAGTTAAATGCGTGGATTGATTCTGGACATTGACTGAATTAATTTGACGCAGTGTAGAAGAATAGTGAACATTATTCAACGGGAATAATAAGGACAAGGAGAACTGCTTCCAACTGAAGCCTTTCAATAGCTTGTTTTGAAAAAGTCGAACTACATCTTAAACACGCAGGCGAAGTTAACAAAAATGAGTAAAAATATTTCCATCTAAAGTCAGTGCTTGCGAACGTTATTTGTACGACTTCGTAGGCCTGCTCATTCGCGCTAGGGTACCCCCTTTCCGAGTTGTTCTTTCTTTAATTTCCAGCTGCAGTACGAACATCTTTCTTCTCATTTTTTTTTTTTGGGGGGGGGGGGTGAGGGGGCATGGCGTCAAGGTAATGTAAAACTCGTAATTTGACTGTTTGACTACTACTCAGCCTACGTATCAGCAAAGCGAATAATAAACTGGCTGGTAACAATTCAATTCAATTCTACCCTACGAATGCACTACCCCCGGGATCGGCCCACGAAAGAAGCTATTTTTGTCCATGAACGCTATAGTGCATTCGGGGGTAGAGCTATACAGCTTCGCTGTAACCCTACTATACCTTGATGTTAAAAACCTCCAGCTGGTCCAAATTGATTTGGAGTCTCCCACTACGACGAGTCTCATAGTCAGATCATGATTTTGCCAAGTAAAAATCCAGAATTTAATTTTAAACTATTGTTATTAGCATTTAGTGATAAGAACAACAAACTTGGTTATGTTGATAACCCATGCTTCCGGTATGCTACAGATGTGGGGCCAATTAGACGCTGCTCACTTTGACCTAAGTAAAGCATTTGATGTAGTTTGCTATGAGCTTCTCAATACAGTGCTTACGTAAATTGGCATACCTCCTTCTATCACTGCCCTCATATCTTTTTACATACGCCAGAGCAGCGGGGCAGAGCAAGAGCAACGCGGTAGCAACGGTGATTGATTCGAACCTACGCGAGATCACGAGCGCATCACTACAAGACCGTACGATAGTCGAGGTTGAAGAAGCGGCAGTCGCTCTAGCGCCAGCGCAGGGATATCGGTCTAAACGGTCTCTAACAATCCTTACAGACTCACAAATGGCGTGCCGCAACTACCTACGCGGCAGAATAGGGCACGGAGCGCTCCGCATACTCCGCTCCGGAGATCACATAACACGACGACGACCAACGAAGAACCAATTAGGCATACGATAGTATGGACACCGACACACACGGGAGTGGCAGGGAACCAAGAGGCAAACAGGATAGCTCGAGGATACGCTTATCACCGAGCATCCAAAGTAGGCAACCTCGAGGGGACCAAACCTGTACCTCAAGACTATTCGGCGATACTAAATTACTACAAGGGTTGCAGAAAGCGGTATCCACCGCCGCACAACTCCCTTAGCAGAGAGGACTCTGTCGCGTGAAGGCAGCTACAAACGTGCTCGTACCCGAACCTAAACGTACTCAGCAAAATGTCTGCCACACAATACATTGGCAAATGCCCCTGGTGCCACGAAACACACACGCTGTATCACATAACGTGGGTATGCCAGAAGATAGACGTGGTACCCGTTATACCAAACCCAAGTGTGGAACAATGGGAGGGAGTGCTCTCCAGCGATCGCCGGGTCGACCAAGAAGGTCGGATTCGACGAGCGCAACTGGCAGCAGCATCCAGCGGAGCCCTGGACTAAAGGCAACCTACTTTTGTGCAAGAATATGGACGAAGCCATCTCAAGACCGCAGAAGACCAGCGAATCTAGAGCTCAATAAAGTTTTTCACTCACTCACTCGCCTAAGCAATAGATGGGGCTTCGTTGGCATTAATGGACCGTGCTCTGTTAGCTATGAGATCACCAGCGCAGTTCCTCAAAGGACCTGTTCTTGACCCTCTTCTCGTCCTGCTGTTCTTCACTGACATTTTGTCAGCAATTCAACATTCTTTGTTACTTCTATATGAGGACGACTTAAAGCTATAATTAGCACTGTCGAAAGTATTCATTGCTGCACCGACCTCTAAAAATACATTCTTTCTCTCTCAAACTAGTGCAGCTACAAATTACATTTAAATGCTTCCAAAACTATGGTGTACAGTTACATGCGGAAAACACATGTGCAATTTACTTACACCCTTCAGGATACGCCATTGCCCATGGTTGATGAAACATCTTGACGTGTATTTCTACAAAGCGCTATGGTTCTCTTCACACGTTACATAGGCAAAACAGCGTGCCATTCGCGCTCTTGGAAGTCTTTGTCGTATATTGCATGACTTCCAATTTCCTGTTGCCTTTCTAAAATTGTATTCTTCTGTTTGCCTACGACTACTGCAGTGTGCCTCTGTACTTTTGGGCGCACCGTGCAAATCTAATTCTGACCTCATTGAACGCTTCCAGAATAAATTTATATATATTTCCAAGTGCCGCTTTTGCTGATCGGGTGAACTTCTCAAACATACCTATACTTATGCCTCTAAAATCAAGACGTAATAAATCAGACCTTTTGTTCCTTTACGGGGTGGTCCACGACATTACAGTGCCCAAAGCTTCTTGATAATGTGCAAATTTTCACGCCGCAAAAGTGTACCAGGCCGCATTCCGCGTTTTCTGCGCGGCCTTGTTGCAATAATGACTGTCCCACCGCTCGACTCATAAAAATATGTAATGATTATCCTGCCTGCCTTGACATATTTAAGAATTCATTTCCTGTTTTTCATATAAATGTAGATAATGACGTTATATGACTGACTCCCTTCTACGCCCTCCTCTTCCTATTTTGTGTCCTTATTTGTTTCTCTCTCCCACATTTTTTTGTTTACCACGTAATTTGTCTTGTAAGTACATTTTGTATCGCATATTACTTTTAAGTGCACCAGTGCGAAGGCTCCGTAGCTGTTCCTGGTCACTGTAATATACATTTGAGTGATCGAATATTATTATTGCGTAAGAAATGTTGGAGACAAATTGATGTGAGTTCAGTTTCGCCTCACGCGATTGGCATAGGCCGCGCCGAGTCGTCAGGGCTTCCCGGCGGCCGACGACTCGGCGCGCATATATGCCAGTCGCGTGCGGCGAAACTGAACGCAAACTGAACGTGCGTTTCGAACAGCTATCTTCGATCACACTGCAGATCAGTTGGTAGTAACGCAAGTGAGTAACGATGATTATTGCGCTCACATACGAGAGAGCTGATTACGACGCGAGAGAGCAAGACAGGTGGATGGTGCCCGTTTTTGCCATGATAACTAAAGAAATCAGCGAATGTCGCGGCATGTTATCTAAACTTTGCGTTCGCAAAGACGACGCCACTCTTTAAATAACTCCTAGAAACAAGCAACAACTGCTCCATTTTGGGAAACTGAAGGACCCTTCCAAGCAGAGGGGTCAACACGCGGTGACAAATGCTTGCAGCACCAAAGTGGCCCTTGCCCGCAGTGAAACGTGGCGCAACGTTTCCAGCAGTATCACTGGCTTTAAAGTAAAATCGAGAAATTAGAGGACGAGGTAATGTATTCTGCAGACGAAGTAAGAGGAGCAAAGGCTACCAGTGTGTCACACTGACTGGGCGTTTACTTGACGGGCAACGCGAGACATTGGACGTAAAGAGATGTTGTGGCGACGGTATACTGTGCAGCTTACTTTGTCCTAATCCTGCAGCTTGTGAACAGGAGTTTTGTCGCGTTAAATATCCAGTTTCGTTACCCTTTTCGGGACTACCGTTGAAGCTTTAAGCTCATTTCCTTTTGGCATTAACGTAAATCTCTGGAAAGCTCGCAAAGTCTCTTCGCCGATGCATTTTTGACGTTCGTTTTCTGCTCGGTCTCCAAAAGCACGCGTGTCTTTCTTATAGGCTCGCCTCAGTTTCCGCCGCATCCAGGCACAAGCAGTCTCTTCGAGGCGAATTTAGCGCTGGCTGTGGTGGCGGCCAGAGAAAAGAGTGGAACTGCAATAATCGCGCTCTCCCTGTCAGCAAAGGAGGGACGACAGTCAGCCTGTGCCCATGAAACCACGAGGCAGAACAAAGAAGCCAAGAAAACTACGACGACAAAAGATTTGGAGCCAAGAATGTGGAACATGAGGCCATGAGAGAAACTTAGGCCAACTCAGAAGCCTGTAAAATGGCGTGGGCTTTGAGGCGACTTCAGTCATGCGGGAACAGGGAGGGTGAGAAGACACTGATGGGTTGAGCCTTTGAAGATTTCTATGTTTGGGGCTTGCTGCCCTGATGCTTAGGAACAAAGACAAATAAAACAGAACAGCAAACAAAGGTTAAAGAATTTTCTGCAACGTGCGCGACGCCTCGGCAAGGACAGGAGTAGGTATTCAAGAGGAGGCGCTCGAAAGCCGCTTGCTTCGTAATAACGGAACGCCGCAGGAGAAGTGAGGGAGGAGTGACTCGAGCCTCGAAGTGGCAGCGGGCGGACTCAGAAGGTTTTTTTTTTTTTACACTTCAGTGTTGAGACGGTGATGAGACTTTCTGAAGCAGAAAGCTTGAGCAAAAGCAACTTTTTTAGAAAGTTTTTCTGTCACATTATATAACACATATGCTTCCAATAAACGAAAATACAAGTCAGAATATGACGAGGTAAACTGACGTATTTTGAAGTACGTTCATGCAAACATGACGTACTGCACACTAATTGCCTCAAAACATCTCTGCAAGACACAATGGAATATACAGAGCTCAGAATTGCTCTGGAGCAGTGCGAAACAAGTATAGACGTTCCGGTTCTCAGCGTTAATTCTACAAATGACCAGGTATGCGCAAAGTATTACGTGCTCGATTCAGCTTTAGCAGGTGGAACATTTACAAGAACGTCATCTGAAATGTTTTATTTAATTATTTGCTTGGCCTGCCAAGCACGCCGGAGAATCTTGTGTCGACAACACACATGTCAAGCTACTGTACTGCCACTCGTTGTATGTTGCCAAAAGTAGGTGTAATTAGAGACTGCAACATCGCAGAACCATATTCCTTCAACGACCAAATCCTCCAAAACAATTTTCCTACTGCATTTCCAGTCACGTGACGAGACTACTTCGAAATCATGCCGACCAGCGCCGCTTAGCGTGAAATCGCATTCATCGAATGTCGGCGGCAGTGTACGCTCAGGTCTGTGCGCGACGCGCGTTCTCCGGTGAATCGGTTGATGAGGTCATATATATTGTGAGATACTCTCAGTTAATGAGTTCCAGCAATATGCATTACCTGCAGTTGCTTTCACAGCCGGAGCACGCATTTGGCTAGCGCTCATCTCATTCATCAGGCCGCATTGCAGGCAGCTGGCGGACCAGCTCTCCATACAAAGTGCTGGGGCTGTAGCTGCGGGCCTACAGCAGAGCGCTGCAGAATACTTTCCTTGTCGCGAAGCTGCAATCACGGACTTCGTTGAGGCACTCCGCTCGGCATTCGTGTTCCGTTACGCACTGTTCGGAAAGTGTTAATCTTGCCGTGTTTAGTTCGGAGCACGCGTGACGCATGGGGAGTGGTTGTTCAAACGGACCGGCTATCGCGTGGTGCCATCGTCCTGAATAATTCCCTTGTTTGCAGTAGGCGTCCCAGAATATCGCTTTGCGAAGCTACCTTATGTTCAATTCCTTCAGCGAGCTATATGAACTTCTGTGTTTCCTATTCCCATATTTCTGTAAAAAGTACAAGCGTGGTAAGTTTCTTGATGTTCTGATAATATTAGCGTCAATATTAAGTTGTAATGGCTATGACACTCGATAAAATGCATGGTGGAATTTCAAAGATTCGGGAAGAAATATTTCGGTTGTGCCTGGGGTTTCTCGTCATGGCCAGTGACAAGTTCATCATAATCATCAGCATCATCATCAGCAGCAGCCTGGTTACTCCACTGCAGGGCAATGACCTCTCCCATACTTCTCCAACTACCCCGGTCATCTACTAATTGTGGCCATGTTGTCCCTGCAAACTTCTTAATCTCATCCTCCTACCGAACTTTCTGCCGCCCTCTGCTACGCTTCCCTTCCCTTGGAATCCAGTCCGTAACCCTTAACGACCATCGGTTATCTTCCCACCTCATTACATGTCCTGCCCATGCCCCCCCCCCCATTTCTTTTTCTTGATTTCAACTAAGATATAATTAACTTGCGTTTGTTCCCTCATCCAATCTGCTCCTTTCTTATCCCTTAACGTTACACCTATCATTCTTCTCTCCATAGCTCGTTGCGTCGTCCTCAATTTAAGTAGAACCCTCTTCGTAAGCCTCCAGGGTTCTGCGCGTACGTGAGTACTGGTAAGACACAGCTGTTATATACTCTTCTCTTGAGGGATAATGGCAACCTGCTGTTCATGATCTGAGAATGCCTGCCAAACATACCCCAGCCCATTCTTATTCTTCTGATTATTTCAGTCTCATGATCTGGATCCGCAGTCAATACCTGTCCTAAGTAGATGTATTCCCTTACCACTTCCAGTGCCTCGCTACCTATCTTAAACTGCTGTTCTCTGCCGAGACTGTTAAACATTGTTTTAGTTTTCTGCAGATTAATTTTAGACCCACCCTTCGGCTTTGCCTCTCCAGGTCAGTGAGCATGCATTGCAGTTGGTCCCGTGAGTTACTAGGCAAGGCAATGTCATCAGCAAATCTCAAGTTACTAAGGTATTCTCCATTAACTCTTATCCCCATTTCTTCACAATCCAGGTCTCTGAATACCTCCTGTAAACACGCTGTGAACAGCATTGGAGAGATCGTATCTCCCTGCCTGACGCCTTTCTTTATTAGGATTTTGTTGCTTTCTTTATGGAGGACTACGGTGGCTGTGGCGCCGCTATGGATATCTTTCAGTATTTTTGCATACGGCTCGTCTACACCCTCATTCCCCAATGCCTCCATGACTGCTGAGGGTTCGAATGAATCAAACGCTTTCTCGTAATGAATGAAAGATATATGTAATGGTTGGTTATATGCCGCACATTTCTCTATCACCGGATTGATAGTGCGAATATGGTCTATTGTTGAGTAGCCTTTAAGGAATCCCGCCTGGTCCTTTGGTTCACGGAAGCCTAAGGTGTTCCTGATTCTGTTGGCAATTACCTTAGTAAATACTTTGTAGGCAACAGAGAGTAAGCTGATCGGTATATAATTTTTCAAGTCTTTGACGTCCCCTTTCTTATATATTAGGATTATGTTAGCGTTTTTCCAAGATTCCGGTACGCTCGAAGTCATGAGGCATTGCATATACAGGGTGGCCAGTTTTTCTACAAGAATCTGCCCACTATCCTTCAACAAATCTGCTGTTACCTGATCCTCCCCAGCTGCCTTCCCCCTTTGCATAGCTCCCAAGGCTTTCTTTAGTTCTTCCGGCGTTACTCTTGGGATTTCAAATTGCTCTGGACTATTCTCTCTTCCATTATCGTCGTGGGTGCCATTGGTACTGTGTAAATCTCTTAGAACTCCTCAGCCACTTGAACGATCTCATCCATATTAGTAATGATATTGCCGGCTTCGTCTCTTAATGCATACATCCGATTCTTGCCTATTCGTAGTTTCTTCTTCACTGCTTTTAGGCTTCCTCCGTTCCTGAGAGCATGTTCAATTCTATCCATGTTATACTTCCTTATGTCTGCTGTCTTACGCTTGTTGATTAACTTGGAAAGTTCTGCCAGTTCTATTCAAGCTGTAGGGTTAGAGGCTTTCATACATTGGCGTTTCTTGATCAGATCTTTCGTCTCCTGCGATAGCTTACTGATATCCTGTCTAACGGAGTTGCCACCAACGTCTATTGCAGACTCCTTAATGATGCCCATAAGATTGTCGTTCATTGCTTCTTCACTAAGGTCCTGTTCCTGAGTTAAAGCCGACTACCTGTTCTGTAGCTTGATCTGGAATTCCTCTATTTTCCCTCTTACCGCTAACTCATTGATCGCCTTCTTATGTACCACTTTCTTCCGCTCCCTCCTCAAGTCATGGCTAATTCGAGTTCCTACCATCCTATGGTCACTGCAGCGCACCTTGCCAAGCGCGTCCACATCTTGTATGATGCCAGGATTAGCGCAGCGTATAAAGTCTATCTCACTTCTAGTCTCGTCATTTGGGCTTCTCCACGTTAACTTTCGGCTATTTCGGCTATAGTGACAAGTTACACCCATACAAAGTGAACTATTAACATCGGCGATCACCAAACTTGAGCGCAATTCTGGCCAATGCGTAGATCACACTAAGAGAGAGAGAGACAGAGAGAGCAAGGACAGGAATGGCAGGGAGGTCAACCAGACGAGCACCCGGTTTGCTACCCTACACTGGGGTTGGGGAACGGGGAATAAAATGAGGAAAAAGGGAGAGTAAGCACAGAGTGCGTGTGGGAGGGACACTATACAGAGGGACTACGCACGTGTTTAGGGCTGCCTCGGCGCAACAGCAGCAACAATTGCCATCGCGGGAACTAAGGGAACAACGTATACAATGCGGGTTCTTCCAATTGTACATGATTCGTTCAAAAGAAAATACAGGGTCCGCGAGCATGCACGTGCTGACGAGGCGCGTATTGCGTTACTAAACACGAGGCGGGAACTAATACGAAACCTAAATAAACATGTAGGCCTCCCCTTGCTTAGCCAGATGGAACAAACATACGAAAAAAAGACATCATCTCATGCTCCAGCAGGGCTAAGTAACAACTTTAGCCGCTCGTTCTGTAAGTCCATTACGCGATCCTTAACAAGTGATAAAGCGGGAAATCAGCTAGGCTTTCCTTCGACCACGGTTTTTCAGACAGGCTAGTCAGTAGAAGCATTTATTCTGGCGAGCATCAAGGTTTATGAAGCCCTTCGCATTCACATTGAAGAGCTCATCAGACCGGAGCATTTGTTGTTGTTTACTAACCGCGACGGTACAGGAAGTTCACCTACTGTAGAATCTTCTATCCGAAGATGGTCGCGAAAAGTAAAAATAAACAAAAAAACAAAACGAATTGTAAAAGTGTAAATAAAAAGTTTTCACCTTTGCTTACAATGAAAGAAGCATACTACCTACACTCTAGTAATCAGCCTTAGAATCTCGTTTTATGGAGGTACAAAGTGTAATAGATAAATCAAAGATACCGAAGAAGAATCCAGATCACAAGGTTGTAGGGGGGCCTCCTGAAAGGTAGTACATAAAACGAATGAAATTATTAAGCAACAGGGTAAAAAAGAGCAAAAGAAATAAAGGGAAACAAAAATAAATAAAAAATGAACGGTACAACGCGTGATAATAGAAAGCACAAATAATACAAAATGATACCATGAAACAAGGATGATAATACAAAATAACATAGATAATTGTGCACAGGACTATCTCATAACCCAACAAACAAGACTGCAGAATATGAGGAGCTACTAGTAGGATTTACGTTGCACAACTAACAATCTAGTATATAGGTGCCTTTGTTATGGTGAGAGAAAGAGTTATATATAAAGAATGAAATTGTCTTCGATAATACTAACAAAGCCATAATTCAAGATGATACTGATAAAACAAGTATGATAAAGCAAAAAATGCGTACTATTGTACCGATGGATATTACAGAACTGAGCAAAAAAGAATTCAGAATATGAGTAACTTCCAGTAGGAGGTACACAGACAGAACTTGAGCTAAAGTTGCAAATTTATATAAATCATGCGTAATGCAGTCAGTGTATGATACGTGACAGGCATGCAAACGCTATCATCATCATCAGCAGCAGCAGCAGTAGCAGCCTGGTTACGTCCACTGCAGGGCAAAGGCCTCTCCCATACTTGTCCAACTACACCGGTCATGGTTAAACTCTGTGGTCATGCCCAAATAGTCCAGTTCACAGCAAATCGCATAAAAAAGCCAAGGCGGTCTCACAGGCGCTCATATGCTGCTACATTGCCTTCAGCTCCGAGAGGCTCATCGAGTACACAGTGCCAAAGCCGTCTGTACCTCTGCTTAAATTGTGGCAAGGTGCGCCTGCGTGGCACTTAGCACTGACTGTAACGTAGGCATGCGCCAAAAATTTGAACGACGCAGCAAATCGTGCTCTTTACTATATAGACAGAATCAGGGCCAGAGCCCTTGCCACGATTTTCTCATACGTGACAACTGTGGCAAGCCAACTTCGTCACGCTGTATAACTGTCGCGGTCATGTGGAAAGATTTTCGCTTCGTTACTCGGCCAAAGTTGTTTACTTTTACGCCACGTTCTTTTCATTGCACTCGCAGATCCGTGCGCGAAATTGCTCGCCAAGGACGTTGAAGTCCTCTCAATTCGGAAAGTGCAAGTGAAAGCATACCTCCAGTAGCACATTATACAGTGAAGATATTTGAAATTTCCATTCACAAAAAACCTAATGCATAGATAAGAGCAATGAGTTCGCGACTCAAGGTTCTCAGGCGAAGAAAAAATGTTAATGTAAAAAAGCAGCGGCGAGATATCATTTGCGATTGTCTACTGACCAGTGGCGCGGTCGCAAACACTGGCCATTTTAGACCAAAACGGCCGCCGTTTACGCAATAGAGCACCTCGATAGCACGTGCGGAGTCCTAATAGCGCGTCGAAAATAACAATAAAGACTGGTTCGTGGCGAGAAGTGCGGAGATCGCGCAGGGTGAAAAAAAGATGGCGGGCAGCCGGAAGAACGCAATTCATGGACCATGGATTTTTTCCCAAGCATCTATTGCCCCTCGCCTATCGTCGTCCTTGTGGCTCGAGCAAAAGGGAAGGGGTGGGGGATGCTGCCTCTGCGTCTTCTTTGCACAGTGGCATCTTTTTCCGCGACAAACGGCCTCGTCGCCGCAGGGCACTGTCATTGTTGCCAGATGCGGCATCTCTTCGATGCACCGTACACCTTTTTGCGTTATTTATTTCACCCCCAGTGGCTCACTAAAAAGTACGAAGCTGAATAGATGCTTGGCGAAAGGAGGACGCAGCTGAAAGATGAAACACAACAGGCAATACGGCCAAACGTGGACCAAACATATATATAGACAAACATAGACAAACAATGCCAAACGTGAGCCGAACCTGGGCCAAACGTGGGCCGAACGTATAGAAGCGCACAGAGAAATGAGACGAAGCCCCCGAAGAAAATACCATCGAGACGTCTCTTTGTTTCCCCGCCTGTCTCACTGTGTTTTCAAAAGGCACGTTCCCCTCTCAGCCTCTTTCCCCATTCATTCAGTATCGTTTGTCGACGTCTTCAGGGCTGGTCGGTAGCACGACCATCCGACTGGACGGCGAAACGCCAACGGTGGGCGGTGGCTATGGCGTCGAAGACGTCCATCGAGATTCCGAGCATTTTTGGCGGGAATCGAGCCAGAAAGAGAGGCGTTTCTCATAAAAGCGTTCCCTGGAGAAGGCAGTCGGAGACCCGATGGACGCACTTTGAGCGCTTCTTTGTTTGTGCACGGTGCCGAGGTAGAAGAACGCCACGCTGAGCGGAGATGGGTGAGCGGGTGGGCGAATCAGAAAGGGGAGGGGGAAAGTCGGTTATGGCAGCATGTATAGACCGTTTTGCAGCTACATTCTTTGCGTGCCACCAGCTCGTTGCCCCGGACGTCGTAGCAATTGTCCCGCGATCTATGTCGCTTCTCCTTCAGAAGCCACTCGCTTTCCACGTTGCGGTATCACGGTATGCGTAGCGATGCGGCTGGCCTGCGCGTCTACCCGCCTATTTCTTGGGCCGCGAAAACTTCCTCACTGGTTGTAAATACGTATAACTAGCTTTGCATAGCGGCGTATCGCTTATTCTTTTCAGCATGTCCTGGTCGCACCAGACGCCTTTGTTGTAACTTGAGCTCGGAGCTTATGCAACACAGTCTGAGGTGTTGGAATCCATTGCCCGTTTAGGTATGCGTTTTCATTTTTCCTCGTGCTGAAAATGACATTCCTGCCTTGGTCTCATTTGGCTCTCAGGAACACCGCCTTTTTCTTATCCTTATTATTCTTGAGGTTCCAGCAGCCTGTACACATACGTGACTAACAATTCCGCGGCAATTCTTGGTTTTGGCATAAACGAGGAAATTCAACAGAAAAAAACAGAGAACGAGCAAGCGTAAACAAAAAAAAAATGCTGGAAAACTTGACATGCGTTCACAGGCTTCATACTGTCGAATGCCGTAATGGAGATTTATTTGCCCCGGCGCTTCACCAGAAAGTAAAATATTCACGTTTCGTGCACGGAACTACATTCCGTGCTGTAGGTAACCATGTGCTGAGAGAACGTGATTCGTTGCCTATAACCAATTTTGAGCTCAAGTATTAACTCCACAGCATCGAGATTTATTTCAGTATTGGCATTGAAAACGAATAAACATGGAAATTTTCTTATCTTGTGACTAATACCAAATCAGAAATTACAGGCTTTGGTAGCAAAGCGGTATGCAACTCCTTAGATAATCTACTTACGCACAATTACTCAAGGGAAGTGTCGTAATGTTTAAAATGGGCGAAAACTCAACTGAATCACATCCTATATTAAGAGGTATACTTTTTTTAAATCCGAAAACTTCTCTAGGGAGGAGTGCAGAGAGCAACAATGACTGCGCGGGACAAAGAAAATGGCAACAAAGAAATCATTACAAGAAGCTGACGTTTTTCAGGGTGCCCCACGTAACAATACTGAGTACTGACTTAAACGAAAACCATACTTGTAAATGACAATACGCACGCGACCGTTAAGATTTGCCAGGGTTTCTGAAGAGTACTCCTTGTCACAAGCTTCACTGGAGAAAAACAGGAACAAAGATGCCCTAGCGCCAGCGGGGGCAGTGACCTTCTAGCCTCTCCTGCACCACTGCGACGAATCGCTTCGGGATGCTAACAATGCTTCCCCTTGGACAGACCTACGGAGACAACAAGACGAGACACGTTTCGCGGATGGGATGTTGTTTGGTGGTTCTTGGTCGCTGTCACGGACGATGGGAGCAAGAAACCGTTGTTAAAGGGTGTTCTAGGCAGTTCGCTCACGGTCTCTTGGAACCGCCACGGTCAACCAAGACGCCTTAGTTTGAATCAAGCGTGACAATTCCTGTTAACGAAGCTCCTCTCCTTTCTGTGTGTTCAGAGAAGAAAGTTGCCGGACTGCTTATGCGCATCCTCACTCAAGGCGGAGTCTTCGGTGACTTTGGATGCTCCGGTTGGAGGAAGGTGGGACCGCAGATTTCCCTGACCTAAAGATCTAGGGAAGACCAAATGGATTTAAGCGGACTACTGAAATGTGCGCTAGTGTGCTTTGATATGTGCTCGCCAGAAAGGCGTAGTCTACTGACCTGCAGCTCATGCTACGAGGACGATTACTGCGCTCCGTGCTCAGGCCAGTACCATACCCTTTGTTCTAGGTACGTAAGTTTGCAGTTCCAATGTAAATAAACCCCCTGTTCCGTTCTTCAACCTCTCGACCTCGTACTCTTTACGAAAGACGCAACCATCGTCCAGTAAACTCGGACGACGGCGCCGGCCCGCTTAGCCTCCGTGTGACTCACCAGCGGCGTAGGCTAGAGAGCGACCTTCTGTGTGATGCCAGGCTCCTAGGCCACGACCACTAGCTCCTACATTATTATTCATTTCCTTTGGATTTTCATCAAGATATCATGGTCTGTTCAGCGCTTAGTTTATTAACATGGAAAACGAATGGTCGCCATGAATAAGGAAAGGGGACAAAATTGGGGTATCGGGGTGGGGCAATCGATAGCCATTAAGCCAGAAATGTCGCGATTGATTGCTTGTTTGCTTTCGTTCTTACACAAACTGGGACAAAAACAGCACCTGTTGGATGAGGGAGTGTGAGGTTCAAAAGAACCGAGTGTTTGTGGCAACTCAGCTCCGCCAGGTACTCCCACAGTGGTGGTCATCCTGCTTTTTTATTTGACTGCGTGTAATGCTGAAATCCACAGGCGATTCGGTCTGACCACTTTTAGCACACTTCACATTCTATTAGGCCACAGAGCTGTAAACGCAAGCAGCTCTACATATCTTCCGTCAACTCTATTATTCGTCTCTTCGCTGTTTGTCATTCCTTTATTTTCGGCTGGAAACTTTCTTTTGTAACTTTTACGGATGAACGAGGGCGCATTCTTCTACAAGACCCGTCTTTTCGTCCACAGCATCATAAGTTAAGATGTAAAGCAATCGGCAAAAGAAAGAGGGACGTCGTAGCTGGATGTTAAAGAACAAGTAAGAACCACGGAACTGAAGATCGCCAGAGGAAGAAAGAAAAAAAGAAGACGATCTGTGGATAGATGGTCCCGAATTCGAATACTACTGACAAATCCCTACGGTGTCGACCCGAACGCAAGTTTTCGCTATGCATCACCCGAGCTTTACTTTCGGATTCGCTGGCCGAACGTAGCCGGCAGCAGAACAAATAGACAACGGCGGAGGTAACAGGACAGCCATTTACGAATTGCGAAGTATCTCTTACGAGCAAGACGCATGAAATCGCTGCTGCGATGGTAGGAAACGAAGAAAAGTGGTAAAAAGGCAACGCAAGCGATCTGTAAGAACAGGAGAGGCGCGAAGAAAGAAGAACGGCGAAACGAAACAGACTGAGCTCTAGATATATACACGCGCGCAAGTAGATATTCGCCACTTTTCTTTAGCTCACCGCCAAACTCCTCTTTCTGAGTTTGCTGACAGATTAGCCGAACCCTGACAAGAGTAAAGTATTGTACAAAGTGCTGTGTAACGAACCTTTGGAATTACAGTGTCTTTTACTTTCCGAGCTTTCATTTAGTTTCGTTTCAAGCCTTCCTCTCTTTAGCAACTTCCATCACTACCCTCGCAGGAGCTGACTGCGCGAGGTAAAAATACAAAGAAATACTTTCCGCGAGTTTAGCACATGTGTGACAGTTCAAATGGCACACATGGGGCGCAATGAGGCCACTGCGAAAATTCCTGACACTCCTTTTCAGTGCTGTTCGGGAGGAAGAAATACCCCTTTCACTCTGCTGAGCGATGCCTACATAGGACATGTGTAAATAAGCTTGTTCGCTAGCATTTTGTTTCCTAATCTCAGAACCTCTGCGCAATAATCTATCCGAGAAGCATAGAAAACAAATTTCTTACATTTACTACATAGAACGTACATACCGAGGTTGCTGTCCATTCTTCTTTTTGTGTATACTTTAAGGTTCCAAAAACGTAAAATTACTACAAAGAAAGAGCAATAAGCCAAGGCATTCTTGTACGAGACGGTTCCGCTGTATTCGTATAAACATATTTCGGATTGTTCTAAATTTTTTCGCTAACTTAGTTTACCAATCGGAAATAATATTTATTATTGGTGCACTGTATTGTAACACTTGATAATTACACTTTCTCATTTGGTATCAATTTGCCTAGTTAAATTGTTTAGACTGCTTCCCATCTTCTTTTTTGAGCTACCATGACTTCCAGTACACTTCAAATAAAGGCTAATACATATTTATGTGCATCAGTTGTTGCCAGTCACCTTTCTCAGGGTGTTGTCAATTTTGTCTCTGAGATAAAATGCACACTAGGTAACTGTAATGTAACTAGTATCTAGTACAGTAGCAAGAATGTGCATCAATTGCAATAAATGACACTTTTCGATTAAGCGGGATACTCTAATAACGATGAATAATAAATATAGCATGCACTTTTACATCCAGAAACACCGTTCTAAAATTTACACTAGAACTGCTAAAATTTCTGTATATATGCACGACACGTTCTTGTATATAGTGCCATACAATGGCAATGCAGAAGCCACTATTCTTTCTCGGGCAATTGCTGCATATATATCGGCCTATTACGGCAGTGCCGTGAAATGAAATCACAGACGTCTGTATTTTTTACCGAAATTTGCTGTAAATGGTGAACACGTACTTTTCGGTGCCATGGAACAAAGCTACAGATATCTGTAACTTTTAGGGCAATTTGCAAATATGCGGCGCGTTATTACAGTGCTGCGGTATGAAATTACGGACGTCCTTATTATTATACTGGATATAGTTGTCAGTCGACGCTGCAGGGAAAAGTACAGTAAGAAGAACGGCGTATTTTTTTTTTTAAGTCTAGCATATTTGCTCTTGTTGAAGTGCCTTCATCTATGGCTTCCGTCCTGTTAATCTAAATCAGCGCGACTGTGTGTTTATATGCTTCTTTGTCAACAGCAAAGGAATGTTTAAAAATTCCAGCAGAACCGATGTCACGATGCCTGTCGCATTCAAGCATTCAAGCAATGCAGCGACACATCGCATTATCATCGCCAAAACGCCTCTCTCATGAGCCATGCAATGCAGCTGGACTCCTCTCTCGCGGTGCTCTCTGGCCACACTGCGTCATTTAGCTGCGCACCCGCGAAGTTTGCACGAAATCCTCCCCCTTTTGCATGGCCTCCGAGATGTGCGGCACGCCAGTGCCTGCTAACGTGGAGAATTATTCCCTCGCTGCTTGCGGTAGTCGCAGAGAGCGCTGAGGTGTCATCCTGCAATGCTTGAGGAACCCGTGTGATGCAAATTTTATTTTAAATGAGATTTAAATGATCTATTAAAAAAAGCTTAAAGGACATTTTTCACTGAAGGAGGCATAAAAAGAATAGATAGACCCAGAAGTGAGTTAAGAACGCTATTCGCGTTACAAGTTGACATGGAGTAGACTTTTACGCCCCATCTGACTCATCGCAAATTTGCAACTTCTACAAGTTGAATGATTACATGACTAATTGATTGCGAAATTGGAAATCTCAGCAACTAATATGTGTATCACCTGATCTGTTCTCTAACAAAGCATGACATAGTATGATGGAGAGAAATACAGTTAATGTCACTCGTACTAACGTGCCACAAGGGACGATAACAATAACGTGCCTAACCAGATTACTGAAGGAGCTCCTCCAATTAAATCATAAGAAAGGTTGAAATCTTTCAGGCCTGCATTGAAAGAACTTTCTTATCACGTTTTAGCCGGAGTACTTACCAAAAGCCAATCACAAAGGAAGTGATTTCTGTAGTTACCATATGGCAGTGCCAGGACCAAGCAGAATCATCCTTCAGTCTCTCTCACTCTCTCTCTCTCTCTCTCTCTCTCTCTCTCTCTCTCTCTGTCTGTCTTTCTACTTCTATAAAGTTCACAACGGGTACCAATAAACACCAACGAAAACAACGAACACAATACGTGGTAAGTAAACTCATCATGCTTAACCTTCTGCTTGACAGCTGTGCATCAGACAAGCAAGCAGGTCCACGATTAACATAAAAATGTAGGTATTAACTTAATAATTATAGGTGAGTGCTTGACGGCACCTCGCGCGTGAGTCCCAAGAAAACACCGAAAGAGAAAAGTTGCTAAGTAATTGTATTTCGCCGAAGCGCAACATGCTTTCTGGGTGTGGAATAATTACAGCGACGAACGAGTTATGGGGAACATGCTCGTTGTCGTTTTCTTTTTTTCCTCTCTGTCTCTCTCTTCAGTATAGCAAACTCGCCAGTACAGGCTTGTGTGTGTGTGTGTGTTTTTTTTTTTTGCTCATTTTTCGTGCTAGCTGACATATTGGTTCCCCGCTTCACTTCTCAAAGAGTGCAACAAATCACCCCACCGAGACCTATTACAGGGTTTTTACTGGCGGAAGCTTACGCCCGTTTTACCAAGGTTTCCGGGAACTGAATCTCGTACGCGCGCCTTTCGCAGACAAATTCGAACGCCTATTCCCTCTAGTTCTCTTCGTTGATACCGCAGAGGGTAAAGCTTAACTGGTGTCAATGACCGAGCCCTTTTTCTGTCGTTTGTTATCGTTTTCTCCCTCTCTTGCCTTTCGCCGTTTACTTTTTTTTCGTTGTCGTTGTTGCCGCTGCCGATGACGCTGCCGCAGCGGCAGCAGGCTGCCTTTGCTGATGCTCTGTTCACTTCCCTCTCGTGAGCACCTACCATAAGCGCTTGGCTTGCAGTGCTTACACAAACAAACTTCTACTCCGAAGGCTGTTTCGCGGCACATATGCGCGCGAACGATCTACAGAGCAGGAAGCGATGGTGCATGCAAGGTGTGTGCAGAGAGACGCAAGCAAACAGTCTGCGCCAAGCCCCTTGTACCTTACTTGCGAACACTACAGCGAAACACTTGAGCACTGGCTGTAAAAAATGTCCTGCGTTCAAAAGTTGTTGCGATGTGCTGCTGTGCAAGTTACAACATCTTCATCTTGTCCTAGCTGTATTTAACGATATCTTCTTTCCAAAACATCGTGTTTCAACTCGCTATGAGGCTCACAAAGCTGTGCTTGAACTCTTGAGAACCACGGGACTATACTCTCGCCAGTAATGCACGCTTTCTGCCCGTGACTGTGTTTCGCGTTTATTCCTTGTTTCTTTTTTTTTCTTTTATCTTCATCTTCTCTTTCTATTTTCTTTCTCTCCTCTACAAGCGGCTGGCTGTGGTGTACCTTTTAGGAGGCAACTGCTAGCCCGCTTAACTTCTTTTTTTGGTGCTTGCATATGTTTACACGATTACTAATACTAATCACACTCTTCGCTCGCTTTCGATAGAATACCTCTATTTTCGCACGTGGCTCGAACATCTACTGCATAAAAGAAGAGGAGCAAACGTATGCACCAATGATACTAATTCGTGGGGCAGGAAGGTGCGAGACAGGTGGCAGAATGCGATGTGGCAGACTGTGTTGTGGCACACCCTGAGAGATAGGACAGTTTGTAAGTGAGCGTTTGCTCATACGCTAACTTACTTGTTCAGCAGCCAGTTGGTTGGCTGCGTGGTTGCAACGTGTTGCTATTGTATTTGGAGCGACACCCCCGTGCGAGTCTACTGCAGTTCCTACCACTCCAAGCAATACGCAGAGCTTTCAGCTCATGGCTAGGAGAGAAGAGAGTTATGGATGATGATCGTAGAAGAAGGACGAACTGGCAGCTTTGCCGCTATGCCGTGTCCTGAAGAAACAACGGCGCTGACACCAATGAACAGTGCGTAGGATAGAGTAGGGCCGCGGATAGAAAACAAGGCATGACAGCGGATAAGTGTTGGCAGAGACACGCCACAAACGCTCTTTACGAGCGCAGCCTGAAACGAGGTGCAGCTGCGCTTACTCGCATCACGTTGTACGGCGCAGTTACGACGTGTCGCGCTATCTGCGGAATTATTGACACAAGCAATGTGCGGCCATCTTTCATTCTTTCCTTCCTACCCTACACTCGGTACCATCTGACCCTGCTTATACTGGGCATACACAGCGGCGATTATGGAACGACCACGTAAAGCAACGAAGTGAAAAAGCGAATACGTCTATGCGCTTGGACTACGCCTCCAGCCAGACAACGAACAATTTTAGTTAGAATGGTGCGCAGGAGCTGGGCTCCGGCCAGTCGCAATCAGTAGATCGTCTCAAGATCCAGGACGCATTCGCTAAAGTCACGTAAAATTATTAACGCGCAGAAGACATATTCTAGCACAGCTCCCGGTAATGACTGAATTAACAGCAAGGAAGATATAATATATAAAATGCAAAATAGACCTTAATAATAATAATAACAAAAGAAGTTTGCGGAGCTTCAGTTGGAGATGAGAGTAAATACAGGCAGGTTACCTTAGATGTCAAGGTCCAGTTTGATACCCTGAGAAAACGATTCGTCAATGCGAAGGTATTAATGCCTAACTGAACGCCGCTGAGCGGTCCTTGGAGATAGGAACTCCGTGCGAGCAAGCGAAGGCGTTGAGACGCTCGGCGCGTTTTACGCGTAAGCGTATATGGCCCGCCTGTGAAATCGGCGAGATTGTGTTTGAAGTCGCGAGGTAAGCGTGCGCCGAAGGAGGAAGGCGCCTGGAGGTGCTGGAGAAGAGAATCGCCGCGTTCGCGCCCTTTCCGGTGAGCCTCCCCAGCACTGACTGCCCTGTATGGAGCGGAGTATAAAAAAAAACTCAGAGGACGCTTAAGCTTCGCCTACAAAACTGGAACGCGATAGCGTTATCGCACCCCGTTCGCACCGCCCACCCATTCGCTCGGCATGCTCTTCAGTCACACAAATACGAAACGTGCGCCTGAGCTAACGGAACGATTAACATAACTCGGTGTCTCGGAGGGAGAAACGATCTACGCAAGCCAAAGGTCGTGATCGGCACGGACAGCAGGGCCGCAACGCGCCATGAAGGCGGACGCGATGATGGGACTGACGCCTCGATGGGATCGTCCTCTACCTCGCTTGGGAGCACCACGCAGACGCATGACTCCTCGCCAGCAGCACTGCTCTCATCGCAGGGTACGCTTTCCCACCAGACGCGCTACGGCGCAGGGATCACGTCAGAGGCGTCCCGCACCGGACGCTGCACCTAGAAATCGCGCTGTGAGCGGAAAGAGGAGCCGCGTCGCCTAAACACGAGGGTTCGAGTGACGCACGCTGGATGTTGGAAGGGGAGAGAGCGAGAAAAGGGTATTGGGGCATCCTCGCACCGGTCCCCGCACGGCCCCAATGCGCTCAAACGAAACGAAGGGGAGAAGCGGGCGAGTGGCGCGCCATCTGTCGGGGCAGCGCCGTGCATTGCGAGGAGGAGGTGTTCTGTGTTTGCCGCCAGATGGCTCTGCGTGCGCGCCATGCACAGAAGAAAAATGTAGCGGAAACGTACTTTGCTGCGCGTTTAACTGCGACTTCTGTAATTTACATGCTCATAATTACCGATATACACCGCAGTATAACTTTCTACGGCACGTTTCTAAGGCAACACCACATTCACTAGAGGCGCTTTTGTCCCGTTTGAACCACCGAACTCATGGCTGAGTGCTAGCGTCTCCGTCTCACACTCCGGAAAGCCTGGTTCGATTCCCATCCAGCCTATCTTGCAAGTTGTTTTCATTTATGAATTGCCTTCCGCCATTTTTTGCTCACGGTCAACGCCGCCGACGCCGATGACACCGGCTTTTCTGCGACACGAGCTCCTTAACGCTGTCGCGTTAAAACACCACCTAGATGTGGAGTAAGGAATCGCCGAGTTCGCGCCCTTTCCGTTTGTGCTTCACCATCGCGGTGCTCGCTGTGCATGTTCGCAGCGTGCGTACGCTTGCGTGTAACCCGCGTTCATGAAGTGAAACGTCACTGTAATTTTTGATTTGGCATTACCGAGACACAGTTGAAATGCAGGCGAGAGCTTGCGCGGACGAGGTACACGCGGATAACACGAGAGGGGGCGCTGCAAGCGTTCGTCAAGAGCCGACGTGCTCCGTTGACAATCTTCGATTGCCGCGGATTACAATATTGGATCACCGTATATTTACCATCCACGGGCTTCCTTCAACGCCTGACATCGCCTGGTACCAATAGTATATGGTTTGGGTGCCTCGCCGCAGCGGGGACGCAGATTCGCCCGCGGATGCGCGGCATGGCGTTCGCGCAACGCTGGGTCTAACGACGTTCGCCGGTGGGTGCTCTCGCTTCACTCATGACTACCACGACTACTATAAATTACCTAGAGGCTACGACCCGATGGAGATTGACTTCAGTCATGTACCAACATCCCAGCAGGAGCTGATGCCCCCACAGAATCTCCCGAAGGAAGACAACAGCCATGGCTGGAACATATGGTCCCGGCGCAACAACGAAAGAGCGACGCAAGCTAAATTCACAGCTCCCAAGCAAGAGCCGGAGCAGAAAGAACGCCGAGAGCCTATGGCACCGAGGCCTCTGCGTCTACCGAGTTTAAATAATTTTCCATACAAGGTCATCATCCGACCTAAAATCACGGTGGATCTGCAATCTGCGACTCCACGCTCCTACGATCTCGAATTAGGGATCCAAGCGGCCCTCGACACACCTCTACAAGAAAAGCCAACGCTGCGCGTTGTTAGCCAGCAGAACATTATAATGGTATGTACTCACTGTGAGTGAGACGCGTTCCGCCTCGCCAAGCTTAATAGTCTGCACCTCGACGGCAAGAGTATAACGGTTACCGCCTGCGCTGCCTGCGCCCGAGGATGTTTGCAGGGGTGTAATGCATAATATCAAGCCTGAAGTTGGTGATGACTCTATCTTACAAGGCGTCTCCTCACCCAGCCATACAATCCTGGGAGCACGCCGTCTGGGCAAGACTACGTCGGCAGTCATCGTCTTCGCCGGCCAGAAAATTCCTTTCACGGTCAACTACGGGTGGACAGAGTGCCGCTGCTCATCATCATCATCATCAGCCTGGTTACGCCCACTGCAGGGCAAAGGCCTCTCCCATACTCCGCTGCTACATCTACCGGAAAAAGAGAGCGGCTTGCATCAACTGTGGAATGCCAGGTCACCGAGCAGACGTCTGCCCAAAATCCAAGGGGGCTGCTTGCCAGAACTGTGGAACGCCGAGTCCAGATGAGACGTACGAGTGCGCACCCGTTTGCGCCCTGTGCAAGGGTCCGCACAAGACTTGTGCAAGGGACTGCAAGGAGAAATTCCACAGACCGCTGAACAAGAACGCTAGTGCCACGTCATCAAACGCGGCATCAACAACGGAACTTGAAGATGAACAAGGTTGGAGCAGGCCGAGGCAGAAGAGGCAGCCTGCACAGCGACGGCGAGGAGCGTCGTCATCAGTCTCCCACTCTCGTTCCACCTCTCGCCACCGTTCTAGCTCGAGACGTCGGGCAATCGGCTCCAACCAGTACGCCAGTCACGTGGAGGCGGGTAAAGAACGAGGAAAGGAGAACCTCACGGGGCGCTGAAGAAGGGAATACCACCGGGGCTCTGAAGAAGACGTCCTCGGGTCAGCTCAGATTCGAAGGTGAGCTTTGCTGAGTGGCCTCCCCTCGTCTTCCCGCAGAATAACACGCAGTTGGCAGCACTCAAAAAAGAGAGAAAGCATTAAAAAATAAGTCAGCGCTTTAACAATCCGAAACCAAGGGCTTACGCGAGCCACTATTAATGCAATAACGCGGGTAAATCAGCCGACTCCTCAAAACCAAACACAGCAGGCACCTAGATCCCAGCCTCCCTTAGGCGAGGTCTACCAACAAAGTATCCAAGAACTGCCATCCTTCAAGGATCAGTTTCGAGCCTTTTTTCAATTTACGTGAACGCCCAATTCCAAGAAATTCGAGAGCAGATTGCAAACAACAGACGATACACGGAGACGGCCATTTCTGCACTTCGGAAGGAACATGCGGATAGAAGGCATAAGTCCAAATTCGCTCGTACAATGCAAGTGGACGAGCCCTCCGATACGGATTCACCATGCCAGCCAAACCTAGAATAAAGATCTGGCAGTGGAACTGCCGGGGCTACAGGAGAAAGCAGGCGGCTCTTGATCTCCTACTATCTCAGGCATCTGACCCACTGGCAGCTATCCTAATTCAAGAACCCCACCTAATTCCTATCAAACTCCAAGTCTATGTGACTTATCAGCACGACCAGTTAACCGCCACGTTGGTGCACAAACTATACACTGCCATACTGCACGACCCTTTCGAGCCCAATATCACGCACTAATATATTACTATTTTTCCTCTCCGAAGAGGAGCGACAAGCACGCACGTATTGAATGTTTACAGCCCTCCCAAAGACAGGCACGCAAGATTGGGTTCCCTCATAAAGAAATTTCTTAGCTTAGCGGGCCATGCCCCCTGCGTGATTGGGGGCGACTTCAACACACCGCACCATTCACGGGGCTACCCGGCGGCGACACCAAAAGGCAGAAAACTGGAAAAAGTAGTGACGCAAGAAGGGCTATCAATCCTCCCCGATCCCACTTATCCTACGAGGCTGGGAAACAGTGTTAGTAGAGATACGTGTCCGGACTTGACGTTCACCAAGAACATAAACAGCGCCATTTGGAAGAATACCGAACAGCACCGGGGAAGCGATCACTTCATCCTCTCTCTGGAGATAAGCACAAACGCGTGCAAAAGCAAAATAGGTATTGCATGAATTACAAACTGTTACAGGGGGAGACAGGCCCGGGAATCTACTGCAAACCCTATTACAAACCTAGAGGAATGGGTTAAGGGTGAGGTACAAATTTTGAAAGCCTTTACGAAAGAGGTCTGCACGACAAAAGATTGCCCAGCGGTCGATCCGCACCTTGTACATTTATGGGAAGCAAGACACTCATTGATAAAGAGCTGGCGCAGACAGCGGCTTAATCGCAAACTCAAGAAAAAAATAGAGGACATAAACAAAAAGGCAGAATCCTACGCCATATCCTTGGCCAGGCAGAACTGGAATACGCTCTGCGATGGTATTCAGGGGAAGCTAGGTGTGTCAAAGACTTGGAAGCTCCTGCGTATCCTAATCGACCCCAGCAGCAGCAAGTCGGCCTCTAAAGACAGGCTCACGAAGATTGTACACACCACCCCGGGTACGGACACAGAGTTAATGGAAAAGCTCTAGACCAGGTATCTGTGCACGGCCCAAGTCGTGGAACAACCGGTGTATTCTGGGCTGCCGAATGCCAAGCTGGACATCCCACTCACGAAAGAAGAAATCAAAGCAGAAATCGCAGCCATGAGAAAAAAATACAGCTCCAAGTCCAGATCAAATAACAGCAAAGCTGTTATTTATCCTCAACGATGACACCATAACCTCGCTGGTGGAATGCTTCAACGAGCAGCATTGGGCTACAGGAACGCTACCAATATCCTGGAAGACGACCGAGGTTCGGTTCATTCCGAAGCCGGTCGTCTTAAACTGGATAATCTAAGACCGATATCACTGACCTCGTGTTTGGGGAAGCTCATAGAGAGGGTCATCAACACGAGACTCAGTAGATACTTAGAAGAGAACAACCTCCTACCCAACGCTCAATTCGGCTTTCGCCCTCACCTATCGACGCAGGACGCACTCTTGTACCTGTGCAAGGACCTCCTTGAGATACCTCCCAAGTCACAGACAAGCGCCATCCTGGCACTTGATTTGGAAGGAGCGTTTGATAACGTTCTGCATAAAAATATTCTGATAAGCCTCGCCGACACCAACTGTGGCGCCAGAACCTACAACTATATCAAAACTTCTTATCAGCAAGGCAAGCCACTATAAACTTTAATGTAATAAAATCAGATCCCATCACTCTAGGCCCGAGAGGAACTCCGCAAGGGGCGGTACTGTCACCCCTTTTGTTCAATTTGGCTATGAAAAATGTCCCAGGCATTCTCTCCGAAATCCCGGCTATCAAACACACATTGTATGCGGATGATATCACTGTCTGGTGCAACTCGGGGAATGACGCCGAGATCTAGGAGCGCCTTCAAGCAGCAGCGGACACGGTGTACCAGTACGCTAGGGAGAGAGACCTCTAGTGTGCACCGGAAAAGTCCGAGTTGCTCATCCTGAAGAACCTGAGGGCATCCCTGGCGCAGAACATCACGATGTATATAGACAACCACTCAGTACCAAAACCCACGGAGATCAAGATCCTAGGGCTGTATATCCCGCAGGGGCGACAGAACACCACCACTATGAAGAAGTTTACAACATCCACCGAGCAAATCCTCCAGTTGATACATCGTATCAGAAATAAGCACCATGGCATGAAGGAAAGGGACGCCATCCGCGTAGTGCAGGCTTTCGTGATCTCTCGGATAATGTATACGGGACGGCATTCCTTAACCTCTCCAAGTCGGAAATTGAAAAGTTGGAGACACTGATCAAGAAGGCCTACAAGACGGCACTGCGGCTACCAAACTCCACGCCAATGGCAAAGCTCATGGCTCTAGGAGTACATAATACCCTCAAAGAGATGTGGGAAGCACAATGCCTCTCACAACTCAATAGGCTCGCACTCACAAAACCAGGTAGAGATCTGCTCAAAAAGATCCATATTAATCTGCCCTATACGATAGATTAAAGGGAAGAGGTACCACGTGATGTGAGGAGACGCATTAACGTGTACCCCATTCCGCGGAACATGCATCCCGAATATACCATCGAAAGGATAAAAGCAAGAGGGGAAGACCTGCAGAAGAAATGGGACGAGCGACCTAACACCCTTTACGTGGACGCCGCAGGGCCAAAGAATGGAGTGATGACTATTGTGGTCCCAACGCCTTCAGGATCGATGGTGAACTGCGCCTCGATGAAAACATCCAACATCGCTCACGCAGAGGAAGCCGCTATTGCATTAGCTATAGCATCTAACGCCAACGCCGATGTGCTCACTGACTCCCAGAACGCCTGTCGCAAGCAACTTCAATAATGGATTAATCCACAGGTCAGGGTTGTCATTGCTGATTAAGCATCCACCCAGCCAAGCCTCAGTCATCTGGTTTCCCGGTCACCTGGAACTACCAGGAGGAAACGAAGCCGCTCACAGGCATGCCCGAGCTCTTCTATACCAGGCGTCTCCCCCTGATGACCTTGAAGGGTGCTGCGACCTTCCTGCTTTAGCAGTGTATGCTGACAATCTCGCACCATACAGATCAGCCAGGAGGGAGTACCTAACAACACATAAATCCCTCAATAAGTTAGAAGAGAACACTCTTAGGAGACTACAAACTAATACATACCCAACGCCAGCTAAGTTACACCAGTGGTACCCTACACTATACTCCCCGCAATGCCCACACTGTGGAGAGGTAGCTAACCTCTACCACATGGTGTGGGCTTGCCAATTTAATCCCATAGTTGACCCCAGTCCAAATCCCTCAGAAAAGCAGTGGGAGGCTATTCTGCTCAGCGATGATCCTGACCATCCGCACTGGCTGGTGGGGAGGGCCAGCGCCGCAGCAATAACCAGTGTACTACCGGACTAGGCGGCCCACCCTCAAGTTCTATGAATATTCTGCAAATGAAGATGTTTTCAATCAATCAATGCGGATAACACAAGCTTCCGAGAGCTAGAGTGAAGGTGGTTTGGCATCACGACGATACCTTCTCACCTCACGGAAAACCTGGCGCTACTACCACCCCTTCCCCAAGTCGCTGTATCGTGCTCTCTAAAGGACTGCAAAAAATAGCGCGTCTTCCTCTTCACAATCACGCTCTCTCTGAGGCAGCAGATGTGCCCTTTCGCTCGCTGTTCTGCGTCGAGGTGCACTCGTGCCTGGCATTGCAGCCAAGGGGAATTTAGGTGCCGTTTCACTGCTGCAGACGCCGGACGCCATCTTTTTCGCTCAATGAGTCAATTGACGCTTTCGCATCAATAAAAGAAGTACAACGCACATATGTAAACACAAGAATTCCATTCCGAAAATTAGGCATCGCTGCAAACACTCAAAATATCCTCTTCTTTAGGGCATATACATTTCGATTTAACCACATGAACCTAAGTATGGCTATCGGGGAGTTCCTTTGTGACACAAAGAGAGTACCTCGTTAATTTACTCATTTATTCTTATTACTCCACAAAACTAACTAAAATTGACTGAAATTTATTGCCTTCAAATTGACCATTCTTTCATAAAGCTCACTTTTACCCGAACGAAGAAACGTCTTTAACATTAGTTTTCCTACTTAATTCCCTGTACAATTTCACTTTACCCTGACATATAATTTTTATATCAAGTTTTCTCTCACCCACCGTGGTTGCTCAGTGGCTATGGTGTTAGGCTGCTGAGCACGAGTTCGCGGGATCGAATCGCGGCCACGGCGGCCGCATTTCGATGGGGGCGAAATGCGAAAACACCCGTGTACTTAGATTTAGGTGCACGTTAAAGAACCCCAGGTGGTCGAAATTTCCGGAGTCCCCCACTACGGCGTGCCTCATAATCAGAAAGTGTTTTTGGCACGTAAAACCCCATAATTTATTTTAATTAAGTTTTCTCTCCTCCCACCCGTTTAACCGACGGCTTCTTGGTCAATCCCCCGTAGTATGTACGCGCCATAATACAGGAAGAAAGCAAGAAAACACGCACGAAAATTAGCACGCGCAGGAAGCGTATTAGGCGCTCACACAGCCACATTAAAAAAAAAAAATCCGCCTCCATTCCACCCTGTGAAAGTAGATGTGCAGCGAAGCTGTAAACGAAATGCCGCGTCAGCAACCGCGTTCACATGCTTTCCGTTTGTGCTTCGACGCCGCGATGCATGTACGCGGCGTCCATACGCTTGCACGTAACCAGCGTTGACGAAGTGAAACGTCTCTGTAACTTTTCGAACAGTGTTTGCCGCAATGACGATTACGGTCGCAGCACACGTTGTGCAACAGAAGCAACGAGCAGAGGGCCCACGCAACAAATAGATCGTGTGCATACGTTGGTCACACGCGCACGCAGTTCTGCTACACTGTAGTTCTGCGGAACTGCAGCATACATGCTACTTCTAGTAGGCCCTCCGCCTGGCGCAAGTGCATTATTGAACTAGTTCAACTTCTCAAAGTAAAATGTGTCACGAAATTTGTACAGTACGACAACCTACAGACATGATAGCTTCGATCTGTAATTCGAATATGCAAGAAAACATAATTATGGTACGTTTAAACTCAAATACAAAGCCTTCCAGCTGCCGTTTGTGCTTGTGTGAGCAAAACTTCGCACGCGGTCACGAAAAATTCCGACCAACTAGAGAGCTTCTGAGTAAAAAATTCAGTTATTCGTTCAGAACAATCATCGGATGCGATGATCGGTGAAGTATGCGTCCGGAAGTATCTCGTTCCGACAAAAGCAAACCACCCAAGTGGTTTAGCGTAAGGGGAGAGAGATGGTAGCAGGGACCGTCTGCATAAATTATG
>NC_134572.1:92921508-93021508 GCF_050947875.1 Dermacentor variabilis | reverse complement strand
CTCTTGCAATTTTAAGTACAGCTAACCAAAAAGGTTTACTCAATAGCCTTATCTTGCGTTTTTTGATCTTGGTTGCCACTTATTATGTGCTCGAATAGACTAAAGAACGCACCGTTGTCATTATTCTTCTTTTAGTCCTCCATTGAAGTTTGACTAAGTTTGAAACCGCTCTTATCAAATGGAGCTATGTTTATAATGCCGCCCAATAGCGCTGGCCAGCTGTGTGGGAAAGATAATGGAAAAGTTGATCCTTGTCCGCTTGGAGTGATACCTGGACCACTACAACATGTTACCAAATTCCATGGCTGGTTTTTGTCGAGATCGCTCATCAGTAGACAGTGCTGTTGATCTCGCTACGTATGTCCAGCATCAAAAGTCACGCAAAAGATTATCTGCAGCTTTGTTGTTGGATGTCAAGGGGGCATACGATAACGTATCTCACGTGGCTATCCTCGATGCTCTTGATATGGTTGGCCTAGGTGGCCGAGTTTTCCAATGGATTTCTCATTACCTATTGATGAGATCTTTCTTTGCGTCTACCGGCGTTGGTAAAACCGCACGACACTACACCTACCGAGGTGTTCCTCAAGGTGGTGTACTAAGCCCTACCTTATTTAACCTCGCACTCATTGGTCTCGTTGATCATCTGCCAGCAGCGATCAAGATATCAATGTACGCAGACGGAATATGTATATGGACTTCAGGTGTGACTAGTACTCAGATACGTGCAAGTCTTCAAAAAGCTGCTATTCTGACAGCTATATACCTCCGCAACCAAGGTATTGAAATCTCGTCAGACAAATGTGCTTTGATGGCATTCACTCGCAAACCAATGACACCCTACGCCATCTCAATAAATGGCCAGATAATTTCTTTTGAGAAGACACAGATTTCTCGGCATAATCATTGATAGAGATCTCTCATGGAGCCCGCACGTGACCTACTTGAAACAGCGTCTGACAGCAATCCCCCAGCTCTTCAACGTTCTGGGCGGAAAGACGCGGGGAGTGTCAGTGCATGTAAATGTTGGAATTGCTCAGGGCTCTCTTTCTGGGCTTCTCGAGATACGGTTTGCCCGCACTGACCAACACTTGCCAGACAAATCTTCATGCTCTACAGGCTAGTCAAGCTCGGGCTCTCAGGGTTTGTATTGGTTTGCCAAAATGCAGATCGACAGTAGCGACTATTGCAATCGCCCGGGACCAACCCATACAAGCAGACATTGCGGTGGAAGTGTTGAGAGTGCACATTAGGCCCGTTGTCCGTGCGCGTTCCCACCATCTGGACACACTACCGTCAGAAAGGCCGCAGGCAACATTTTGTACTATGATTTCGGATTATTACACCTGCCTTCCATCAGGCTTCACCCCCACGACGAAGCCTTCAGTTCCTCCATGGTGTTTGGCTTGACCTGCAGTGCACCTCACCGTATCAGGAATCAGGAAAAAAATCTAAGCTGTCATAACCTGCTCTTAAACAACTGTGCTCCTTTTGCACGAGAGGTACGCCGACCACCTACATATTTATTCTGATGCATCGGAAACTCTCCAGTGTTCCTCTGGATTCGTGGTTTTCCCAGCGAAAGCCACCACGATCAGTTTCAAGACATGTCACCCAACGACACCGATGGCTGCGGAACTTGCAGCTCTTCGCGCTGCACTCCGTCTCGTCAGCGTAGAACAACCTCGAAGATAGTCAATATTCAGTGACTCGAAGGCAGCACTGCAGTATTTGCTATTACCCCTGCGGCGTGCGCCACACGAACAACTGGTATTCGAGATTAGAGAATTAGTCCATACTTTGATTGAGAAAGAACACCAGGTGACGTTTCAGTGGCTTCCAAGTCACTGCGGCGTCATAGGGAACGAACACTTCTATAACGCTGCTCTGTGGGCTTTTCAAGGTGACGAAGAGGAGCCGATACCATTATCAAGGACAGATGCCGCTAGAAAACTTCGAATGTTCAGCGGTGATATCATGTTCTCCTTGTGGAACGGAGGAAGTTTTCACGACAACCGGCTGCACAACCTAGACTCTTCTCTATGCATTTGCATTCCAGCTGGACTCTGCCGTCGCGAAGCTACCCTGCTTTGTCGAATATGGCTAGGGGTGGCATTCACCAAGTCTTTTGCTTTCCCAATCGGATGGGCTGACGACGCCTCGTGTGATGACTGTGGTAACGAGGAGACTCTTCAACACCTTCTCTGTGACTCTCCTCGCTGTAATTTACAGAGTCGATCGCTCGCAATCGCGACAGCACGCTTTGAACGAATACCTATAACAGAGGAACTTATTTTAAAATGCCGTCATCACAAGCCATCGCAGCAGAGGGTGACAAGGGCACTGCTGCAGTTTTTAAGGGCAACAGAATTGGACAAGCGGCTGTAGCCTGAACCAATGTTTATAGTGCTGCAAGTGTTACTGTGCTGTGCACTGGCAGTATGCGGTGACAGTGACCGACAGTGATTGTGTGTCTATGCTCCTTTCTTTCTTTATCTCTACTTTGTTATCCTTTTACCTTCCCCTCCCCTCTTTACCCAGCGTAGGGTAGCAAACCGGATCTTCCCCTCTGGTTAACCTCCCTGCCTTTCCCCTTTCCTGTCTCTCTTTCTCTCTCTCTTGTCTTTTTATGTGGTAGGGCTCTAAGGCAAGCCGCGCATGCTCATTCTTGCTTTTGCCAAAAATCAATGACACATTTTTGTCCCTGCACTCATCTGAATTTGACTTCCTACGTTGGCATATGTGATAATTTTGAAGATCTCTGTAATGTAATCTGTGCGCCTACACGGTTGTGTGGCCTAGGGCTTTATAAATGCATCGACGACGAAGAAATAAAGTAGTTGTAAGTCAGTCCCAGTGTGTGTCGTATCTTCCTATTGTGCTCCGTCTTAGGTGTTTGCTCTGTAAGGTTAAGTTCAGAATTATGTACCAACTAGGCCCAAATAAAGTTTTACTGAAGTTGGGAAAGTGTACTGCCCCATAAATTCTCGTTGAAACTCTCGTGTGGATAAATAAAGGAGGGGACCGATAGGCCACCGTAGCGGTTGCCTAGCGGTAGAGAATCCGCTTCGTAGGCGGTAGGTACTGAGTTTAAATCCCGGTGCCGCCGGAAACCCAGTGTTTTTTTTAATAGGTAGAGATGCTTCTTGCCCTGGTGCTCGGCTCTCGTGGGGGTTCACATTTTGAAAGGGGGCCCAATAGAGATTTTCGAGTTGTCTCAGGTAGCCTCTTGTCCAACTACAGATGGCCTTGTTGAAGATCATCCGTTGCGGTTGTGGGTGACAAATGCTGACGCCGGGGACCTACCGGTAAAATAGATACAAGCGCGCTTCTGGCCTGGTGCTCGGTGATTATGTGACCTTAGCACTTGAAAAGGGGTGTTGGTCCCCAACCCGAAGGCGTCTCCACCTCATTAGGGGAATTTGGGGCGCCACATAGAAAATGGCCGCCTTGGGAGTGGCCCAAACCTCCTTTTATCAGGGTTTGCTTGTGCCCACAGGGTTCCACAGGATTTGCATGGCGCGGGTTCCTTTTTCAGAGCCACTCACCGGCGAAGAAAACCGAGTGTCGGGACGGGGGACGTCTTTGCCCATTCGAATAACCATGGGGTAACCGGCGGCAGCGTAGCTTTGAACCCACGGTCTCCCGCAGCCAAGTCGGACACTCAACGACGAGGTCATAGCAGAAGGACTAGACGACGGATTCTGCGGTGTTGACGAAAAACCATAGTTATCTGGACGTACGTCCTCACGAGAAAGAAATCCATGTCGGTGGCAAAAACGCGCTATGTGGCCTGGGGTACCGCTCGAGTAGCACATGGGGCGGCTGCCAGGAGTGCGCCACGGGTTTTCAAAACGTGGTGCCAGTCGTGAGAATGAACGGACAGTCTTTAGAACAGGTTGTGACTACGTAAGAAAGGTGCATGTTAGCACGTAGGAGTTGGCGATGGGTCGAGGGTGAGGTGTAACCACGGCCTCGGAGTAGGTCAGTTCCGGCTGAGGCATGGCCACGGATCCTGGGTAGGTGAGCGGAGTAGTCGCCTGTATCGCAGGGGCTGCGGGTAACATCTCGGAATATTGCTCTTGAACGACGCGCTGCATCGAGGGCGGCAGCGCAGATGGGGCAGCACCAAGATTACAAGGCACAAAGAACAGCTGGCGAGCAACCTCCTCTCGTACCAGCGGCCTAATTAAGCAGCAAAGATGGTCCCTCACAAGATCAGCAGGTTTTAAGGCTGAAATGGCTTCTTCTGGCAAGGATGCGCTCCGAGTGGAGCCACGTTGCTTCCGCAGCTTGTCATAGCTATGACACAGTTAAATGACATCGGCTACTGTTTGCGGGCCCTTGGCGACAAGTACCTGAAATGCGTCCTCATTGACAACTCTCAATATCGGTTTGATCCTGTCGGCCTCTGTCATGAATGAATTGTCACGCGTGCAAAGGCCGACCACATCTTCAATGTAACCCGTGCAGCTCTTGCCATGTTATTACGCACAAGCGTAACTAGACAGCTAGCACAATCAGCGAATATATATTAGAAGCCGCGAAGGAAGCGGAGGAGGAAGGAGCCTTGAGGTGAAGGAGGAAGGTAGGCGGAGGCGCGCTGGGTTGACCTCCGCTGGCAGTTGCTACAAGTTCTTTTGCGATACAGACGTACCGGGTTCGTCTCGTGATAACGTCGCCCTCGCGCGCTGTACGCTTTGTGCGCGAGTGAAAGCGTGCGACGGCGAGCTGCTAGGGAGAAAAGCGCGGGCAAGCGCGCCGTATTCGCACTGGGCGGGGAGGGAGAACTACTTCGGAAGCCCGCCGTCTTCCTACTGGGTCGGTGGTTGTTCTACTTCGGTGGCTGTTGCGTATGGCGCGACCGTGCAAGCCCTGTCTTGAATATGATACGCGATGCGGACAGTATAGGCATCTAGGCACACCTAGGACCGATAGCTTCGTGAGCACTATAACACCCATACGCTTGCGCGGCACCCACGTTCACGAAGTGAAACGTCACCGTAACTTTTCGAGCTCGTCCTCGCAAGCCTCGTTAGGCACGTAACTTGCGAACGGCCGGGCAACTGAATAACTCCACGAGTTTCATTCTGAAGGTCAACTAAGGGGTAGGTCAGTCTCGGGGTTCTAGAACCACTGATTGGTGACGTTCGCCAGGTAAAATAGAACAGTATTGAGCTTATGCGTGTCGTCGAATTCGTTGAGTTTCTTTACCCCATCGTATGATTCGAGCCAATCCTCTACTACCTCGCCGTAGGCTCCTCTGAATAAAGCAGGGTGGCGTTGCCGAACGATGCCGGAGCAGACCATAGTCGGAGGCTGGGAAGCAACCTGCTGCTCTTCGTCCGTGGCTATGAGGGAAACCGGAGGTAAGGTATGGTTGTGCAATGCCAGGGTTCTATGGAACCAGCAACCTCCACCAAATATAATGGGGCATTAGGGATCAGGACTCTTTATATAAAACAGAGTCGCAGTAAGCGAACCGACAACAGCAGAAAAACAGCGCAAGCCTGGAGCTTGTGAATCATTGTCGTATTCCTGCATAAGCGGCGCAGTCCTACGCTTCTTCAAACAGCAGTAATATTCTCCACTACAATTGAAACAAACGAGCATTCGCCGGTTCCGACACGGCGGTACCAAACTTGGGACTTCGTACGCTGTTGCCTCGTTCTCGGTATTTACCACATCAGCCATGATGAAAAACGAAAAAAAAGACGACTGCAGCCAGAATCAGATAGAATGTGTGTACCGATCCTCCAGAGAGCATCCGGCCTCACCAATGATCCACAGCCCGATATGCTCTTAGTTAAAAGCGCCGCAGTTGCGAAATGAAGCCTTGCTATATTGCAATGTGAGGTAAAGTCTGCGACTTGGAATGTCGCCGTCACTTCGCTGTAGCGTTGCATCGACTCCTGCTATATTTTGCGCCTATTTGTTGTGCTCACTGTGATGGATCAGTGCGTATGACTTGTTGCTTTCGGGATAGCGCGTTTACTTCCCTGCCTCGTCGATGGGAGAGCCGTGTACTGGGATGTATTTCATAGCCGAGTTCTTGCTCTGAAACGTTAAAATAGATAAATAAATAAATAAATAAATAAATAAATAAATAAATAAATAAATAAATAAATAAATTGATTGATCGATCGATCAATCAAGCGAATGTTGATTCACTTGCTGGAACGGCGACGTTGTACGAAGGAGCTCCCTCGCTGCCGCTGGACCCAACTGGAGACCAACTTGTCTTGAATGCATCCGCAACGCGCGCGCGCGCGCGCGCGCGCGCACGCACACACGCACGCACGCATGCACACACGAGTGCTCCGTCAAAAAAAAAAAAAAATTGGCTCGCTATCTTGTTCCTGTGAAAGTGGATGTCCAGCGAAGCTGTTAGCTCATCGTATTCACGCTGCTCTTCGGGAGTCTTAACTCTGCGTGGCCTACCCATAGCAGTCTTGCTATGAACTGAATGAGTTGCTAGTAGGTCTCCCTTTTACATATGAAGGTCGGTGATGTCACTCACTCACTCGTATGCTGCTGTTGCCCCTTTCCCACCGGAGCAGCTTATGCAACCGTAATCTTTACCGGGAAACACAACGTGGAGAAGGAACGTGCCTCGCATTGTTCACAGGCACCTTATAATCCATCATGCGGCTTTGACGCTTGTGTTGTGCTTTTCTTTATTGAAATGAATACTGAAATGGGGGTGTGTTGCATACATGATTCCAAAGGTGATATGCACCTTTTCTTTTTTTTGCTGACCAACATGAAAAATCCCGACCAATTAGAGGCTAATAGCTTCGCTGTAAAATATTGCGATTATCTTTGTGAGTGCCCGCGTGCTTCGCATACATTAAGAGCTGTGACGGACACGCGTATTGGCTGTATCCCTGTCAGCCATTACATGGGCTGTAATATATTTTGCCGACGTAAATATCAAGTGTAAAGCCAGCGTTCCTTCTGTGCTGTTGCTTTTTGCCCTGTTGCCTTATGTTTTGTTTTTTCGCTAAGTGATGAAAATCTCTTAATATTGGCATATACACATCTGTACACATCAGCGCTGTCCTGTGTGCTCCTGCCTTCACTATTCGTCATTTTGCGCTGCCCCTTCAAGATGTTCAATCTGTAGACACACACATGCATCTCGACTTGATTCTTTTTTTTGTGAAACTGCCACTGTCACAATGCTTGTTATACCTGCAAGAAAATACATATTTTTTTCTCCCCAGTGTACGTGAGTAAGCATACGGACAATGAAGCGCACATAAGAAACATTCACCCTTTCCCCTCCTTGGTGCTTCATGTTTATTTTTCAATGAACTTCGTTTCCCCCGCAGTACCGCTTTCTGGCTGTCACATTTCGTGTCGCCAGCACTTGTGCCATTTTATCCCGCTGTTTTGTTGCTACACCGGAGAGCTCCGAAGGAGAGGCGCTTCTATCGCTTTATTACAATCATGGCTGCCTTGAGACTGTCGATTGGAGTCTTCAATTACAGCCGGTCTTCCAATCGGAAAAGAGTTATTTCCTTTCCCTCAGTCCTGTCCTCACCTTTTGATTTGCTTATTTGCAGACTGCCTTATCTTGGTCGACCACAAAGCGCCTTCGAAACCCTCCGTCGCTACTTCGGTTCCTCCTCTTTAGTTATCATTTATTTTTCTCTTCCGTACCTTATAACCAGACGTCGTGCACCCTGTTTCGTCGGAACGCTCTCTAACGTCTCGTGGAACCCTCCCCCCACCCCCTTCCATCCCCGTCGTACACGCCATTATATTTCGCCTTCTTTTTCGGATGCTGAAAAAGAAATTCAGCACGAAACGAAATGGCGTGCTGTTCCCTAGATAGCCGGAGAAAAGGTGGGTGCTGCTTTACTGTTTATCGATCTGGCCATTACGCCCACCGGAAGTTTTTGTGGAGACACCCGCTGCACTTTTCAAAATGCACCTGTTTTTCTTTGTCTTGCTTTTTGCTGCGGAGAGCTTAGTACGCGAGTTGCTTGTATGCCCGCGAGCGACCCTTTCTGGCTGTCCCGAATCTCTGCAGTCGTTGCCGTGAACAACAACAATGCCACGAAGCGATATACCGGCAAAGGTTCGCTACTTCATGAATGTAAATGCAAAAAGAAGCGTTCGATAGTGTCGGAACAGGCTTGCGTTTAGTCGCTGCAAATTTGTTGTGTCAATTTGCAGCGCATTGTTTCCCTTGCGACGTTGGCCGGCTGGATGGCTGTTGTTCTCAAGCAGGCATTGTGTTCTTGCAAAAAAAAAGTTGCTGTACAGTTTGTGGAAGCTTTTGCGCAATATATCGACTAAAGGCACATAAGGTCAACATTATGGTTGGCGAATCCTCCCTGACTTCTGTTTAAGCAAAGAACACAAAAATTAAATGTATACAAACAACAACGTATGGAAGCTGCAAAAATGGCAACTGGCACCTGCCAGGCAATCAGATCAGCAACTTCGTTTTGGTGGAGAAAACCCGCTGCGGTCTCATGTGAGGTGACGCGCCAGTGTCAGGTCGCTCATTTTAAAGTTGACTTCTAGCTTGTTCTTCGACAAATATGCAAAACGACGTTCGTTGGAGCACGCCCATAGCAGTCCAACCCATAGAGGCCCGCAAACGGGTAGTGACGTGTGAATGTTACCGCAAGTTGTACCACACTACTAGTAGGAATGTGGAGAGAAGAGGAAAATTTATTAAGAAAATGCAGTTAGGTCGCCCTGAGGTAATACCCTCTAGCCTGCTTGTCTGCTCAGATGGAAGGTTATGACAAGAAAAAAGAAAGGTATGAGTAGTGATGATGACAACATGAAGTAAAGTGCTAATTCATACACAAGTGTGTCCAAAGGGCCCGTTCATAGTCCTGAATCTAGGCTGGTGTCACCTAAAAATTGTAACAATGCCTGAATGACTCGCTTTGTTGATTTTACATCCGGCCAATTGCCCAGCAAAACGTTTGCGCTAAACGGCGCAATATTCATCGGCGCTAACGAAGAGGTAAAAGCCTGCTGTTCACGGTCATATTTGCGACAGTCTACAAGTATGTGCTCCACAGTCTCAGGTATATTGCACGTGTCACAATCTGGGAGTTAGCGCATCAGATGACATGCGAAACTGTCGCATAAAGGCCACACCTAGCCTAAGAACATGACCTTTTTCTGCGCAGTTACGGCAAGGACTCCGGGTACGGAAAGCGCTCTGATGGGGAGCCATGCTGTGCCCGACTAATAGCAGTCCTTATGTAGACCTTTAAAACTTCCGACGATGCACGTTTTGTTCAATAACGCAAGAGACATCCATGAGCGCAAAGGCGCTCGCCTATAGCCTCCGAGATTTCAGTCAAGTTCTCTCGCTCTTCACTAAAATACTCGGAGTATCAACAGGTTCACCGTAGCACATAACCATCGCTGAAAACTCCTTGAAATACGCAATAACGCTCAGCAAAGTTTGTACAAAGCCTCGCTTAAAAGTTTGGAAGCCATCAGTGCTAATGGCGTTGCTTTTCGGCGGAGGGCTCAACCGGTGAGGCCGGTGCTTTCTTCTGCTGCCGCAAAAAGGATTAACTGCACTTACAAGCGAGGAAAAACGAAAACACTTCAACGCATAGTTTCGCAAGTGAGTGCTGAAATGCGGTTGATTGCGTGGAAGTTAACTTGTGAAGCTGGCCAGCGAGCAATACGCGCGGGAAAAGTTCACACAATCTGGAAGGCTGGTGCGGGAAACAAATCATGAGGAAAGCGATCCAAGTTGTAAGCATGGATGGCCTTGCGAAACTGCTTCCAACGAGGATGTTGAAACGTAGCTTTTCGCGTAGGCCTTCTAATCTCCCGGGTTGAATACGGCATATTCGAGAGAGCCGGGGGTGGCGGGGCAGAGAAATAAGCTTCCCGTAAACAAAGATGCCGCAATTAACTATTCGAGTGTTTACGCGCTCACAGACGATGCAAAAAAGAAGAACGTTTAAAAGTACTAGTTTTCAACGGAACATTTGTCTTGGCCTCAAACTAACAGTTCACGCGGCGTGATTCATTCCTCTTATGAAAAAGAAAGCTCTAAAATTAATTAGTTGCCTTTCGCAGCGGAGCGTGTTCTTAGTTAAGCAAGTTTAACGCTTGGTTTAATGAGCAACACCCATATCCTAGTTTAATGTAGCCTACAAGCTAACTAGCCATCCTTAACCAGGCCCGAAACCCGAAACCCGAAATCGAGAAGGCAAACTGTTGGAACATTCATTTAGTTTCCATGAGTGTTGGCTTATCCAACCTGTTGTCTTTAAAGGCTTTGTGATTGCTGAAAATGCAAATTGATTTTTTTTTTAGCAGGCGGCTGTGCCACTGTTCTTGCGTGTCACTGTACAAAGGGTAGAGGACTACCGAACGTCTACAGGGGAAAAAAGCAGCAAAACAATATTGAAGTAGAAGAACAACTGGGGGATTTTTGAAATGAAAATAGGTTGTTTTCTGCTTACAGTTCTTATGTTTAGAAAGGGAGCTAGACAATGATGTCTATCGGATCTCTTTCTTTTTTGTTGAACAGCACAACTGCATGCGTTCAAATGTGCAAGTGCAAGTCTAGACTCTCGTTGGAATGCATAGCAAAACGCGCACTTTGTAATTTGCAGTAGTAAATGTGCAGAAGAATAGCCGGTCATAACCATCCGGTCGCTCTCACTTTATTGGCAGCTTCCGTTCAGGAAACGATTCTGATAGTTAGAAAGATTACCCTGAGGGTGGCGAATTAACTAAGATGGATTCACGTCGAGCGTACAGTTTTGGCAAAACAGGCATGCTGAAACTCCAGGAAATTTTTTTTTCAGCGCAAGCTGTTGTGGGCTGGTTCCCGCCTGGATCGAACACGGGCTCTCTGCGTGGAAGGCAGCTAGTCTACCACCGAGCCGCGCCAGCGCTTGCTATCATGCAGCGGAAAAATGCCCTCTAAACGCGTCCTAGCGCGCGAGGAGACACGCGATGTAGCATGCGCGCCGCACAGCGTCGATACATGCGCATTTTGCATTGCTATTGCATGTTATTACACCAGGTAGAACGCCATGTAGCAGATGCACAGGTAGCGGTACAAGGCAGTCAGGAAATGTTTGAGGAAGAAAGAGAAGTTTAAGGAGATGTATACAAGAATTCTAGAAAGAAATATATTACATACCTAATTAAATTAGGCTGGCTAGGTGACTATATACCGGGTGTTTCAGCGAACACTTTCAAAAATTTTTAAAGGCTGCATGTGGTAGATAGCACACATCTAGTTCATGTGCTGGTCTACTCGAAGGGGCGGACATTGCTTGCACAAGGAATTGAAATGCATAATCGAGTAATTAACAAAAAATAACTAATTAAGTTTTTATCTCTTTACCTCATGGCCCATATAGAAATTTACAGATTCTAGCTGTGGAGGTCGCCAAGCGGATTCACTAAGAAACGAATTCGCAGGATGACACCAATTTCGAGATATTAATTCCCAGACTTTGCGAAGAAATGCGTTGACATTCCAGTTAGTCTTGTGCTTCAATGCATAAAGCGACGTTTTGTTAATAAAGTCATAAGTAAGCAGCTGCATGCTGTTTGTAGCTGAACGTGGTTGACTCAAGTACGCTAGGTGACTATTTGTCGCCACCACCCCGTTTCGAAAGGGATGTTAAATAAAAACACCCCCACCAACACCACCCCAATAATAATAATAATAATAATAATAATAATAATAATAATAATAATAATAATAATAATAATAATAATAATAATAATAATAATAATAATAATAATAATAATAATAATAATAATAATAATCAGCAACGTACCGTGCCACGGGTCAAGGGATGTGACATGTGCGCCACGTAATCGAATACCTTTGTTTGCTCTCCGGAACACGTTATGGCGCCTCCTCGCAAAGTACGAACCACTGCTGAAGACGCGAATCCTAGAGAGCTACGCGCGCGGCTGCAGGCAGACAACATCGGACTCAGCAGACCGCTGTGCATAGAGCAGGACAAGCCGGAGCTCAAGCCACAGCTCGCCGTCGACTCCAGGCGGACTGTTCAGATCTTTCTTGTGAAAATGACGTGAAGACCCTGTAATGCGTGGTGCCGAAAATGGAGCTCCTATGGAGTCGCTACTCCAGCTTACGGTGTGACTGTGCTGCGTGTGCCGCATAGGCCTGTGACTTCTTTTTCTTGTGAGCATCACCCTCTAATTTAACTTATATGACGGACATATCGTCGAGAGAGTTCTGTCGCGCAGCACTGTGTTCAGAAGCTTTGGTTTTATAATTGTTAGACAGGCGGCATGTGGGCGTCTACTGAAGTATCGAAACAATCATGACCTTGACAACTACTGCGCGCTTGCTTGGAAAGCGGTGTGGCCCTGTATTGCTCATTATTTCTGCCCTTCATTTCTGCCTTCTTTATTGGGATGTCCATTTTATTTTTGATTTATTTTATTTCTAGTTGTCCTAGACATACCTTTGGGTAACTTTAAGACGACAACGTAAGAAGTGCACAGATATCATTGCTACGCTCACTGTGGCTTTGCCTGCAAACCTTCGGTAAGGGACGTTTCTTTTTTATTTTCTTCAAAAATAGGCGGGCTTTACCTCTTGGGGCCCCCATTTTTTCGCACATCCTTTTCTTTATGCCTAAAGCTACGATAGCTTGTGAACGTAAGCAATGGGTGCTCGGCCGAACAATACCAGTAAAGAAAAGTATACAAGGCTTTCAGATGATAATAAGCTTGCCTTGCGCAGAGGGAGTGGCTAACTTCGTTAAATATTCTGTCGTGAGTCTCATAAATAATGACCGGTATGAAATAGAAACTGGTTGTCGCCGTCATTGATTTAAAGAGTGATGAGAGAGATGGAGAAAATAAGAGAGGAGGCAAAGTAATAGCGTGCCGAGGCTTCAGCGTGTATGATTGTGCGGGAACTGGCGTCAAGCAGGACGCAGGGCTGCCGTCGGCGGAGTCGTTTCATACGTACACCCCACCGGACACTACTGTTACCGGCAATGGAGCTTGGTGCGGCTGACGCTAAAATAATGCCTCCTCATTAATTATTTTTCTTGCACTGCGCCTTAGGCATTCAATTATGAATGCCATTCTGTAGCGGCATGCCCGATGAATACACAAAAGGAGCACCAACTCTGCGCCTGCCGAGAGGAAAAGATAGGAGAAATCAATTGAAAAGGAGGAATCGAAATATAAAAGTAAATAAGATAAATGCTAGAGGCTACGAAAGCGTTATTTAGAGCATAGCTTTTTTTTTGTTTAGATTTCTTACCCCGCTACCTGCCCTGTGTACGGTCGTGTTTTGTTCCGCCCCAGACGTCGGGCTTACACGTTTTAAAGAGACGTTTTTCTTACTTGATAGCGCTGGCGCGAGTTATTAATGCATTGACTCCACTCTTTCTCTTTCTTTTCATTTCTGACTCTTTCTTCCGATGGAATTAATTCTTTAGCTTCTCGACAAAATGATAGTGTATGTCGTAATGGATCTTGATGGCCTGACTTTGTCTTTAACGTGCGTGCTCTTATGAAAAAAAAATATATAACCTGACAACGGAAGGAAATCATGAGAAGGGCCTTTAAATTTCTTGGCTACCATTCTCAGTTATTACCTAAACGTAACACCGGCTCTACATTTACGCAGAAGCATGCAGTCGTCTATAAGCATCAGCTCTGCGTCTATGTTTTCGGCGCCGTACATGACCCACAAATTTGAAACGGCAATACACATAGTAGTGGGGCGATGGGCTTCCATTGAACGCGAATACGGTTCTTCTTACTTGTGACTCCCACCGCTCTTCTTTCTTTGACCTCTTTCTTCACACTATTCTTGGCATAGGGACGCACCCGCGAATGCTTCCCATGATCCCCGATGTCTCTCTTCATAACACCAACGGCCGTTGTTTGGTTCACGGGGCTGGTCTCCTTTTGTACGAAGGCAGTGGCACCTACTTCTGAGGCATTGCGTGGAAAACGCATTTACAGCCAAAACAAACTCCTGAACTGACCTCGTGATGTGAATCGCGGAAAACGTTCCCGTTGCCACCACCCGCGGCTTTGTATGTACTGAGGCACATTTCCATGGGCAAGCGTGCGTTGTTGCTGTTCAAGGGTCGCTGGTATTAAATTACCGTCATGGAGATATGCATTTACTCCTCCACAGGATACCCGTTTATTCTTCTCATTCCATTGCTACAGACGGCCAATTTATTCTGGGCGGACGTGCGCTGGCAAAGCACCGCCCAAAAGGACGAAAGTATAAATTAATTTTTCTGTGCGTGAAAGCCTGGAATACGATAACGGCAATGAAGTTTTGATCCGTGAAGACTTTGAAGTTTGCTCACTAAGGGTCATAACGGTGCTGCCGTTCGTGGTTCACTGGCTCATCGTCTCAACGAGAAGATAAGAGCCGCTGTGTAGAGGCACTCGCACGTTCATTGGACGTGCCGGCGTTTCTTATCGGCTGTGGAGCTCGTGCGGTACATCTTGGCAGAGTGCGTCGGTGGCACTGGGAATGCAGAACTTTACGTCGTTTGTTTATTTCTTTTCTCTTTTTATTTTGAAGACATAAACAGTGCTTTGAATTTAGATACACCTTGAGATGCACGCTATAGGGTAGAGTCGGCGTATAAAAGAGGGTAGTTGTGGAGGTGTCGCATCAGGCGTGGTTGGCCTGGCATTCTTGGCCGGCAATTGTTCTGCCTGAGCGTATCATGCGTTGTTAACACAGCCATGTGGCCAAACAGCGATCTCGGAGGAAGACAATCCAATGCCTCTGAGGAAGGCAATCAACAGGCGTAGAACTACATTATTAATTACTCAAGGCTTTTGAGGACGCACTAAGGCCTGAAAGCTCGCGTGCGGGAGACATTTTTTTTGTAGGCTGTGAGTCAACACTTTTCATTCTAATTCGAACTGCGGGCACGAACATAGGAAGCGTGCTACATACCCGATTTCAACAGATAAGGCACAATGCTCGCAAGCGGATCGTCCAGTCTGAAATGGGCTGCATTGCGTTAGAACAGGTTGCCTGTGAGCAGCAATATTTAAATTAAGCTTTTCAGAGTGACCATGTTCAGTAGAGGGTCACGACAATGAGTGCGCAAGGCGAACGTGGACCCAGGTAACTAAACAAACCAGGTAAAGCTGTTACCCAAAAACCATAGCAAATGTCGGTGGCTTCTTCAGCACGTGTCATTAAGTATGCAGGAGACACGGGCACACCCACCACAATCTGGAGACCTCGGCATAGGGAAAGCACTCACAGAATGCGAGGCGCATTTTAACCGCATTGGACTTCTTCTTCTTCATCTTCTTCTTCTTCCAAAGTCCAACCTTGTGTCAATGTTTTAGTGTTGACATGCAGGCCTAACTTAGAGGAATGTGAGGTATATGGTACGCGCACGTTTTGATGACGAGTGCGTTGATTTTCGTGTGCTATCTCTACTTATAACGAACGAGAAGAAAGGAAGCCGAGTGCCCCATTTTTATTACTCGTATCAAGTGAAGCCAACAAACAAAAACGCCAAGGACTGCATAGGGGAAATTAGTTGTATTTAGTAATTGAATTAAAGAAATAATAAGAAATAAAAGCGTATGAAAAAAAAACGACTGGCCACAGGCGGGGCACCAGCGCACGTCATCGCATGCGATGCTCTTCACTACTTATAACTTCTTATAGTTACGCTACCAAAATCGAGCTGATGTCAATATTAGTTCCGAACGACACGAAAGTACATAGCCTGCTTTACATAGCCGCAAAAAGAAAGTCTGATGCGTTACTGCAGAATGTTCCATTGAGAGGAAGATCATTTTTATGCCTCGAGTCAGTACTACCTTGTCCCAAAGCCTTACTTGCTGAAAGGATTCTGATATGTTTTTGCGCTATTTACATTAATCAAGTACTCTGAGCTACACTTCGACTCCTCCCATCTGAAACAGCAGCCACCACGGAACTCGGAACTCACTACTAGTACCGCCTTGTTGCAGGTTGCTCCAACAGCTGTTGCCGGGTCTCAGAACCAGCTGCCACGAAAGCGCCGACGGAGTTAGCGCACTGACTTTGAAAAAAAAAAAAACTCACACACACGAGGAGAGCACGCGCTTTCCTGGCCACTCCAAGCTCATAGACACCGTTGCCGGAAGGACGGTGCAAGCAGCTCTGCCAAGCGTTGGCTGCGTGCACTCTTCACCATCGAACGATCGTCATTGGCACTCGGATGAGCACCGGCGAGATGAAGCGCGTGGGGAGATCCGGTGTTGGCGTGGAGATGAGGAACGGTGGGGATGTGGATATGGCTAGCAATATAGAGGAAACACAAACATTCTATTAAGCACCAACCATCGATTTTGTGATCAGCGTACGGGTACAGGTAGCTCGGAAACGTTGCCGGAGCAAGCCGGGTGAAGTCATTTGTGCCGTCATTCCGGCCATTCCGAGCAGCCTCGCTCGACTCTGCGCCACCGACGAGCACCCGAAAATACATGCCTACCTTCTCTACTGCCTCCTATTCATGTCCACGGTCTCATACCTCGCGTGGTATTTTTGCTTATGCGTCGACAATTCTCTTTTTTTCCCGATCCTTTAGTGTTTGCATGTTGGGCTGCGAAATATTACCAGCATAATACGAAGTATCTGTGCCACCGCAGAGATTCGGTGGGGCTCCCCCAGTTATACGCTATTGAGCGAAGGAGTGATATGACGAGTAGAGAGCGAGGGAAGGCAGCATACTGGGCTTTGTGGGAACGAAGATTGACTGCTGGTCCGGCACCTCGCCTTACGCGTCGAATAAGTGATTTATGAGGCTTTGGGTACTCGATATTGCGTCGTTGCTTAATCTTGAGACGAGCGTAATTAGCGGGTAGGGCAGAGGAGCTGAGAGCCATTTTTCGTCAAGGGATGCGAGCGCTGGATGTTTCACTTGCGCACAATAACCTTATTTGTTTACGGCTTTTTTAGTCAGTCATTGCCACAAACAAATAATTGCAGGAAAAGATGTACACCAGCTGGTTACAAATCTGGGCCCTTTTGTTCATAAAGGCGGTGGTCCTACCGATCGAGCAATGAGGACATCGGCAAATTTGAAGCGCAAGCCAGATCTATGCCTCGCGAAGCGGCCGTTGCTGTGTGCATTTGCAGTGCAGGAGGTAAGCATAAACGAGTGTCGAGGAAAGAAAGAAATTAAAGAAGGAAAAATGAAGTACGCATTTTCGATGGGCCAACACTTTGAAGGACAGTTTCAGCAAGGGGTTGTAGCACCCCTTACCTCGGCCCCGGGCCGTAGGTCACAGCTCGCTCCGCGTGCAGCGCCCATCAAGGAGAAGGAAGTTAGCTCCCTGCCGCGTAGCGTGTGCAGCGCGATATAAAAATAAAAAAAAACGAACAGTTCGAAATGATACGCTGCCGGAGTTGGGTCTTCCTCGCATTAGCTCCCACAGATTTGACGACCCGGTAAAGAACACGCAGCTCCAACCCTACGGCACGGCTCTTCTTGCCGGTGACGACGCCCAGGTGGTCGCCCGACCTGGCGGTGCGGCGGTGGCCGCGTTCCAACACATCAACCTGCCACCACTTTGACGCAACAGCCCCGGCACCTTGCTCCTGCACGTCGAGTCGAACTTCCGTCTCCGTTATATCACCAGTCAACATGCGAGGTTCTTACATTTGGTGCTCTTTATACCTCCGCATGTTGCCGAGGACTTAACGGATGTTATCACGTCGCCGAACCCGACCCATCCCTTCGACACGTTGATGGCGGCTAACATTTCCCGCAAAGCAGAGCCCAAGCGCAGCAGACTCCAGCAACTTCTCACGGCTACGAAGCTCGATGACGGTCACCCTTTACAGCTCATTCGACGCATGCGCCAGCTTCTTGGCAAAGTCTCAAACTTTCAACAGGACAAGCTTCTGCGTGAGTTGTTCCTGCAGCACCTACCGCAGAACACGTTTGAAGTTCTTGCGGCTGCAGGTGATGTGCTATTAAACAAGCTCTCTGAACTAGCTGACGGAACTAGCTGTTCGCGCGCCCCTAGCCTCAGCGCCGTTCCAACTCCGCCTCCGGCCACTGCTTCAACCCCTACGCTCGCGAATTAGAGGGCCATCTGGTCGCTTTTGCCGGACGTATCCATCACCTCGCGCCCTTCTCACGCTGATCTTTATCCCCGGTTCCAGTTCTGCAGTCGCTCTCCAGCGCCCCCGCGCTCTACGGAGCTTCAACCATCTGACAAGCGACACGACAGCTCGCCTTCGACTCTGTGGACCCATCCGTGCTCCTGGTCGAGAAATGCGGCGACCGGCCACTGACGACGGCAAGTGGTACTGGTCGAACGACATGCCGCCTGTGCTACGTTTCTGACAAGATCAGTGGGGCTTGCTTCCTTGTCGACACAGGAACCCAGGTTAGCGTCATACCGGCCTCTTGTGCAAATCGCCATTGCAACGAACAGACCTGCCCGCTCCAAGCGATAAACTCCGCCATGCACACATACGGCCAATGGTCGCCTACACTTAACCGGGCATTGAGCCGTACGTTTCGCTGTATTTTCATCCTCGCCCATGTCTCGCAAGCTATTCTCGGCGCTGACTTCCTCACTTTCTTCAACCTTGCGGTAGACATGCATTATTATCACCTCATCAACCTCAGCACGCGCATCTCTCTCAATGGCGTACTCTGCACCCCCTTGCCGATTGGGCTTCGAGCTCTCGCACCCGCTTCTCCGTACGCAAAATTCTCGCAGATTTTCCTAACCTTACGAAGTCGCATACCTTACGAAGTACTCGATCAGTCACCACATCGTGACCACTGGACCTCCCGTCTTTACTCGGCCCCGCCGAGTGTCTGGAGACCACTTCGCCATCGCTCGCCGCGAGTTTGAGCCCATGCTTGAACACGGCATTGTGCGACCTTCATCAAGCAACTGGGCATCGCCACTCAACATGATGCCAAAGAAAGATCTTTGTGACTGGCGACCACGTGGGGATTACCACACTAAATGCCCACACCTTACGAGACCGCTATCCACTTCCTCACATACAAGACTTCACACCAAATTTGGCTGGGTGCACAATCTTCTCTAAAATTGACTCAGTGAAAGCGCATCATCAAATTCTTGTGGAACCCACTGACGTTCCGAAGACGACGGCCATTACCACCCCTTTCAGCCTCTTCAAGTATGTGATGATGACTTTTGGATTGCGCAGTACTGCGGACTTTTCAGCGCACTATTAAGGTCACGCGAGGTCTCGACTTCGTGTTCGTCTACCTTGATGATCTCCTCGTTGAAAACTTATCCGGCCTCGAGCATTAAGGTCACCTGCGTGTGCTTTTCCACCGACTTTATTATTAGGGTCTCATCATTAATCCGAACAAGTGCCTCTTCGGCATCGCTACCATCGCGTTCTTAAGCCACCTTGTCACCTCACAAGGTATCCGACCTCTTGCCAGCAAAGTAAAGGCAATTCACGACTTGCCACCCCCGACTTCACTAGTAAGACTCAGAGAATTCCTTGGCCTTGAGCTTCTATCGGTGTTTTCTTCCGAAGTGTGCCAATTTCCTGAAGCCTCTGCTGGCCGACATACTGACTATTAAAAAAGATCTGGCTCCGTCACTTGAGTAGACTGAAGACGCTTCATCTGCTTTCGCTTCTGCCAAGAAGGCGCTGGCAGAGGCCACCATGCTTATACACCCATTCCTGATGTCCTTTTCGTCTCATCACCGATGAAACGAGCAGGGCAGTCGGCGCAGTTCTAGAGTAACACGTGTCTGGTAGGCAGTCTCTTGGTTTTTTTCTCGCAAAAACTGAAGCCACCTGAAGCTAAATACAGCACATTTGGTCGAGAACTTCTTGTGGTGTACCTAGCCGTCAAGCATTTTCGCCACTTTCTGGAGGGCCGGGACTTTCACGTCATCACAGACCATAAGCCCCTGACGTTTGCCTTTCTTTGGAATTACAGCAACTACAATGCACTGGAGATCCACTAACTGTGCTTTATCTGCGAGTTCACAGTGGATCTCCATCACGTGCAGGGGGCCGGAAAATGCTGTTGCTGATGCACTCTCCCGCACCGATGCCCTGGCAGCCCATCCACCAGTAGACATGGAGGAGCTAGCGGCGCCCAGCGCAACGACTCTGAGCTGCATCGCCTTCGTTCCTCATAAACGCCCCTGCCCTTCAATGAGTGCCCACTTCCATTTTCTTCGTCGTTGATAACGGGTGGGACATCCACTGGTGTTCCTCGACCCTTCGTGTCTTTGGATTTTCGTCGCGAAATTTTTGATCAACTGCACAACATGAGCCACCTTGGTATTCGTGCAACCCAGAAGCTGGTCACCACTCGCTTGCTTTGGCCTAACATCTATGCAGAGGTCCGTAGCTTGGCACGAACCTGCCTTCAACGCCTACGCGTTAAAGTTCACAGCCATACCGTCGCGTCTAATTCCCTATTTTGGCCTCCAGACGCGAGGTTTTCCCACGTCCACTTCGACATTTTCGACCCTCTTCCGTCATCACGTGGGGCCTGTTACCCGCTCACATGTGCGGATCGCTTCATCCGATGGCTAGAGGCGTTTCACATTACAGAAAATACGACAGAGACAGTTGCTCGACACTTAGAGACATTGTACCATCGTCTTCGACTGAACGTGGCATACACGAACAATTATCTGTACAGCATAGGACTTACCACTAACCCATACTGTGATAACTGTCGCAACTTAGAGACAATTGAGCACATATTACTAGAATGCCCCGCGTACCGCGACGAGAGACAATTTTTTGAGCACCAAATGGACATGATTTGCCACGAACCGTTAACGTTACCGAGCATCTTAGGTCCAATGCCCGGCCCTTCAAAACAGCGACGGGTTTTGGATTTATTGTTCAATTACCTGACAGAAATTGGTCAAATAGGAAAGCTTTAAAAATTGCATCCTTCCTATACAAAAGCTTAAATTTACCCGCCATGTCACCTGTAAATATTAGTATCAGGTCCACTCGGACATTTCATATTTACTTTTATCCTTTTTTTCTCGAACTCTTTTCTGGAATCTTTTAATCCCATTCCCCATCCCTATACAGAGTAGCATGCCAGCAGTTATATACGCGCCGGCAAAATTCTCTGTTTTTCCAATAAAGAGCCCTCTCTCTCTCTCTAAGGTTTTCATGAGTGGCTGGGTGTCGCGTTTCGGATGCCCTTCTGTTGTCACCACCGACCGAGGCCACCAGCGTTAATCGGCCCTATGCACCGCGGTTTCCAACATCCTGGGTGTTCGACATATCCATACGACCACCTCGCATCCTTCCGCGAATGGCATGGTGGAACGATTTCATCGACAATTCAAGACTGCCCTCACCACTTATCAGCAGAGAGAAGGTTGGGTTGTCCACCTTCCCTTCGTCCTTCTGGGCACCCGATCAACACTCAAGGCTGTCCTAGGTTGCTCTTCGGCTGAACTCGTCTACGGCGCTCCCCTGCGCCTTCCTGTAAAATTATTTGCACCGTCGTCGACATATTGCACCCATGATGCTTCTAGCTACATCTGGGAACTGCGCGCCACGTTTCGTGACCTTGCTCCTGTAATTCTTGCTGCTCGACACCACCGGTCTGTATCTGTTAGCCAGGATATAATTCCGGCAGCTAGGTGTTCGTTCAGCGTGACCACGTGCGTCCACCCCTCAGCCCTGCCTACGATGAACCATTCCGCGTAGTCCATAATATGCCTAAGACTTTCACGCGGGACATTCACGGTCGGGAAGGCGTCCTGGCTGCTGACCGACTCAAACCTGCCGATGTCACCGCTCTTGCGCCCGTGGTCCCTCCACTCAACCTGGTCTCTATCCCTTCATCACTCTGGGTGGCATCTAAGCACGTTCACTGGGCGGCTCCTCTGGTTTCCGCTCTTTGGGGGTGGCGGGGGGGAGGGGCTGCAGCGTTCTTTGTCTTGCGCCGCAACTCGCTCCGCGTGCAGCGCTCGCCAAGGAGGAGGAAGTAAGCTCCCGGCGCGGCCGCGCAGCATGTGCCGCGCGGAATAAAAATAAAGAGAAACAGTTGAAAACCCAACGGTGCTGGAGCTAGGTCTTCCTCGCATTAGCTCCGACAGGGTAATATCAAAGAATGGACTAATTTTCCCGATGGGTGTCTGTTTTCAGGGCTGAGAACCACAGCCATTCGAGTGAGATGCGAGCCATCGCAGCTTACGGTGCAATCCAGTCTGCTTGCATCTGTCAGGTTGGGGCTGGCACACGTTCGACACGTTCGCTGCGTGGTTTTGGTGGTATACTATTACAGTGACCCTGTCACTGGTGGTGATTTTGTCGAGTCGCCTGCGCAACTATTTCACGACGTGCCTTTGCATGGCCTGGGATATCAGTGTTTGGTAGTACCCGTCGGTTGGGAGAATTGCAGCTGCCGAACTAATCATTTAAGTGAAGCAAGGTTACCGATTCATGCAGCTGTCGGCGTTCTTGCACACTTCGATGTCAGCGTCACGTTCCTCATCCTGTTATGACAGTCCGAACGACGCCATATCACGTGGAGTAACACGAGGCGCACATAATATGCTTTCCTTCATCCTAAATAAGCTGTGGTCATCATCCGTGTCCTTATCCTGATCAGCAAGAATCAGTGCGAAAGTGTTCTTCAATAGAGTGCGCGTTGGTGTCCTCCGTAAATTTAGAGCAGGGTGAGATCACGTACACGCTATATCAGACCTGTCAACCGTAGCGGTTGAGCCATACTGCGGTCGAAGCCAGAAAATACTGATATTTCTCTAAAACATAACAATCTTTCTTGAAGAATACAAAAAATGCTTATGTCATTCAAGGTGAACACTGCTTCTCTAAGAAATTCAGCAACTGTGTTCTGTAGAGCCGCCGTAAATTAGCATTCTGCCCTTTAGTCGAAGCAAGAATGATATGCACTAAAGACAAACGAAAATATTCATGTTTGTTAATGAAGCCTTCACTGAACGGTGGCCGACATTCTGGTTGCCATTATATCGATAAGTGGATGGTGGGTAGGTTCGACTAATCCGGCAGGTTCATGATATCAGGCTCTAAAATCGGTTGGGAACTCTATTTCGCTTTCTTCTAAAATTAATTTTACCCTAAACTGGACGCAAATGGAAAATCGCCAATTTATTGGTCTTAATACGAGAACCGTAAATCAACTCTAAGAATTACGAGTTTTGAGAAACAATCGTAAAAGTGGGTAGGTATGTTATATATTTCTTTGGCATATTTTCAATTTCGCTGCACCAAGGACGGATATTAATAATCGCTGAATCAATACCGCAGCGCGATGACACTGCGCAGTTTCTTCTGTTTTGTGGCTTTTTAGTATGTGATCATATGATAGAGTTGAGGTTGTTTGAGATTTTTTATTTAACAACTTTTGCTTTGAAGTTGGGACACGTCCTCTTTATTCGTGTTATTTTAACCCGCAGCGTTAGCTTAATGCCCATGGCTTTGCATTGCGTAGCTCCAGGCCACGATTTCGACTGTGGTTGAGGCGGCCGCATTTCGATGGGGGTGAAATAAAAAAAAATACGTTCGTGTACATAGATTTGAGTCTACATTGAAGAACACCAAGGGGTCAAAACTAATACAATAGTCCTCAATACTGCGTGCTTCATAATCACGTTGTGGTATTGGCCACTTAAAACAGCAGAATTTATTTTAGTTTGCGTTATTTTCTTCGTGGCTTTGCACGGCATTTGATGTCTCTACACGAACTATTGTTTATTTAAAACTGAACCATTAGTCAGGACGTTTCGATTCACAGAAAAACTATCTGTTCATGCAGAACAGCAGCTAAGAGCCGCATTCCATATATTAATAGTTACACTTTGGCTGCAACCTTACTGCAAAGGAACTCGATCAATTCAATTGTAGAGGCTTCCTTCACGCGCCAGCACATGTTCTAATGCACTCATTCAAAGTCGGAAAAAATGCTCGGTCCAGCTGAATGTGTCCCTTCTCGGGGCCCATTAGGGGTGCAGTGCCTCTAACCTCAAGGTCGTTTTCAAATAAGGCGTGACCTCTTTGGAGAAGCTCTTATGCCTTACGGCAGTGTAGTCAAGAAAGAGTAGACTTAAGGTCTAGCCTCGAGAAGAATCCATGAGCAAGCAACTTATTTCGGCGTAGGAGCGTAGATAACCTTATCGCAGTTGCGTCACCGACCTCGGTGGTTGCTTTCATAAAGAGGCTGACTAAACGAGTTTAATTGCGCCAGCTTGATTCCGTTAAGGAAGCATTACTTGTTACCAGCGTCACATCCCATCCCCCGAAGGCAGGCGCCATTCTGCGCTGTTCAAGCGAATTAGCAGGCGTGCATTTTCCCTACTAAATGGATAAGGTCTCTAAGCGAGCGATATAGAAATCCAATAAAGCATTGTAGCTTAATTGCAGAGAGATCTGCCTTGTGTTTTCGACCTGGATGGGCAGTTTTGGTTGCGTTAAAGTCTTTGGCTAAAGCCAGACTCTTCTTATATAGCCGTTTTTTTCCTCTTTCGTTTCAGCAACACACGTCCTTGCTTGTGCCCTTTGCGCAAACATAATAACGCCTGACACAGTGAACTCCTTAAAAGCCAAGTGGCGATAGTTTGTGCATCGACGCAGAGCTATCTAACTGATGAAATCCACGGAAGGATATTTCGCAAGTGGGGCTGCCGTTAAAAATGTAATAAGCTCTGTGTGTTTAATTTGGTGGTGTAAAGAGGTACTGTGTACTTTATATTTCCCTTGCATTCCTTTTTTCTTGCGCCTCCTCATACCATCTTAATTTCCCTCCCTTTCAAAAGGTCGAATTTACAAGTCAGATCCGTAATTGTTTTTCGAATTATTACGTTCATTTTCAGTTGGCTGTAGGTGGCAGTAAACAACAACAACAACAACAACAACAACAACAACAACAACAACAACAACAACAACAACAACAACAACAACAACAACGACGACGACGACGACGACGACGACGACGACGACGATGGCGACAACAGGGTTTGTGGCTTTCGTCATGCATTCTCGTTTCCATTCGCTGCTGAGAAAGGTTAGCTTACGGGACAGCCAGCACTACAGATGCTTATCTTCCAATTATTTTTGCAACATTTCAAATAACAATAAACAAATAAAGGCGTGAATGAAAGCATGCAACATAAGTAACCATCGAAAAGAAATATGCAGATTCATAAGCAGCGTCTCGGCATATGCAGTAGTTAGGAATCGGTTACAAAACTGCATTTGGAAATTGCGCCAGGAAAGAAAGAGAACTTGTAGGTGTCTGAGCGATCATAATAAGGTTTTATTGAATCGCGGCTATGATGGCTTTGTGGTTTAAAGGTTAATTGTTGAAACGAAATATCTCTATAGTAACACACGCAAAAAAATGATCAAATGGTCGAAGTGTGTGAAACTAAATGATCAGAAAGTCTGGTGAGCGAAATAATGATGCATTATAGTGTAACAACGGTCGTAAACCAAAGGCCGACTACTTTAAAGTAAGGTAAGCACGTCGACAAGTTTCGATGCTTCGTTTTACTGAAGAAGGGCGGCTGGCAGTCGTCAGTACTGAGTAGAGGATTCCAGCTGCTTGAAGGAGGACCAGACAAACCTTAACCCCTGTTAGCTGTAAATGCTGAAGCCGCTCCTCATTTAGTCGACCAGCCATTGTATGGGTGCCGAAGAGGTACATGATTGTTTATGAGTTAATTAAGAACCTCCATAAGTGATGTGACCTATAAGTGCGAACTTTACATTAAAATCAAGTCAATAAAAATTCGCTTGCTTTTAAAAGGCGACAGTGTATTATTGTCACCAAATGGGTCTCCACATAGTTTTGAGTTTCTCAATTTCTTATATTTGCTTTCTTTAAATAGTTAGAGTTAACGCAAAGCCAGGCGTCCTTCTATGCATTCATAGTACCGATCACGCCGCTCCTCCGCCCAACATAGCATCGTCGTAGTTACGAAACTATAGAAGCGCCTTTCATAACACTAGCCATAGTTTACTATAAGCTGATGGAAGTGTCCATACGGGAAACCACTGTGGCAATTAAAGGAACAAGAATTACAGACATGGACCGCCAGGAGCGACGGCAAATACACGCTTTTCATTGCGTGCAGACGGGTGATAGTTTCGCGAAGTGATCAAGTTGCCAGGCCTTGTAGCAAGCGAATGCGGTTCGGTCAGGTGACGGATGGAGGGCGGCGAGCCACGGAACGAGAGTAACCCCGGGAAGATTTATCACGCTCGAAGGCGAACGCCACGGTGAGGGGGAGGCAGAACGCCTGCTTGGGGGGACAAGCAGGGTTATAGAAGGGAAGCAGCGGGGAGGTGGTCTTCGAAGCGTGGCAACGTGCGGTGCCCTTGACTGACGCCGTGCGTGCGTGTGCCGCTTACTTTCCGTTTCTCTGCGGTTTCCACTACGGTGGCTCCCGATGCTTGCGGCTCCAGCGGCGAGCGTAGCGCTTCGTTTTTTTTTTTCGTTCTCTCTCTCTCGCTCTTCACGTTTTTTCTCTTTGGTTTGCAGTGCGAAGAAGGCGCGCATAGTGTTCTCATGCCGGCGATTCGCTCAGCGACCACGACCGTTCGCCTGTGAAGACCCCAATCATATGCAGGGCGAGCTCGCGCCGCTCCCGACGATTGCAAATCTTCCCGCGGCCGCATCGCGGGCTTAGCGCCATGTTCCGTGCGAGTGCACGCGGCTGCGGATATGCGAAGGGCCGCCGCATGACGTTAAGGGAAGTAGGGAAGAGAGGGAACGAACTTTAGGGACGGCGGGAGAGGGCGCGGAGGTTTCGTCTTTTCTAGAGGATCACTAGCGTGAGCGCGGTAGCGGATAGACGGACCAGCGGCCGCTATGACAAGAAGAGAGCGAAGCTCCTAGCCTCGTTCACTTGGGTTGGCTTTTTCTTCGGTATCTACCATTTTCTGTAGTAAGTTTTCATTCAGATGCTACACTGTTACTCTTACGGTTTTTTCCTTATTAACTTAGGAAGCATGTAACATTCTAGCGTAATTCTTAAGGGCGCTTTCGATTGTTCCAAGTTCTCTGAAAATGAAGTCAGATTTTTGTCCATCAGGGCTTGGCGCGGGTGCTCCAAACCGGCTTAAATTTCGCGCTGCAATCAGTCACCTGGATTGAATAAAAAAAATTTCAGAGCCATTCCACTCCGTAAAGGTGGATGACGAGCAGAGCTGTATATTTCATTTCATTTCGTTTCATTTATTTCTCCTTAAAAATCCGAAGGCATTACACAAGGGGGGATAAAAATACATGTGAACTTAAATTATTTGAACAAGAATGCAAAACATACAGCAGAAATACAGTCAGTGAAGTAAAAAATACAATTGATAATACATTGAAAGTACGGAGGTAAGCAGTAGAAAAGAAGATCAGGGCAGGTAGATACTTATTAAGGTGTGTTAGTGTAGGGAACTGTGGTCGCCTGAGCCTGCGTACTGGATTCTTTGTTTCCCGCGAAATTGTTCGTGTTCGGTTTATGCCACTATGTTTCCTGGCAGAGAATTCCACAACACTATAGCATTAGGAAAAAAAAAAGAGTTCACATACGCCTTGTGGCCGTTTGCACGCGCTATTGCATTGATATGGCTGAGTCGAGAGGATGCTTTAGATTGTGGTTTTAGTAGCACATGGCATGATTTCGGGTGATAGAAGAACGAGAGGAGCAGGCAAAGGCAAGGTATGACACGGCGCCTTGCGAGCGGTGACTGACCAAGTGATGAAATACTGACGTAAGATGAATAATTTCAGGCGATGAAGCGAGCGGACCGGTTCTGGATCGATATCAAATGCGCGGTTACATAAGCTTGTGAGAGATGCTAAATGGCAGATGCATATTGTAGTTTCCGACGGACGAACGTTAGGTATGCCAGATTTTTAACCTCTTGTGATGCTGGGCTCAGATTACGACGTACATAGCCCAGCATTCGTGAAGCATTGGAATCAATGGTTTTGATGTGGATTTTGTATGATAGCGATGATGTCATAGGCATTCCGAGATATTTGTATGCTGTTGTGGCTTAAATATAGATATTACTCATCGTGGAGGTGTTGGTCATGAAGTTGTTCTTGCGAGTAAATGACATTGATTTGCACTTTGAGAGTCTTAGTGGCATATGCCATTTGTTGCGCCAGCCGTCAATTATATGTAAGTCAAATTGAAATTGAAAGAAGTCTTCATAGGAGTTAACTGAATTGTAAGTGACACATTCATCTGCAAATATCCTTAGTTTTGCAGTAATGTTAGCCAGTAGGTCTTTAGTAAATATAAAAAATAACAAAGGGGATAAGCAGCTAGCGCCCTGGGATGCCCCTGAAGTGACGTCGGTTAGTGGCGAGCGATTGTTATTAGCTGAAGTGAATTGCTTGCGCCCATTGAGAAAGAGCTCGATCCATGAGATTAGGTTCCGTGGCAAGCCGATGTTAAAGAGTTTACTATATGATGATATATATGGTGATAGATATGTTGATAATAAGTACGGTGATTGAAAATAAAAGACACGTACCAAAAGTAACTTCGTTTTTAACGTTTTTTTATTTTATTCAATTGCACACTCAATGTTTTTCTATTTTGAACCTTCTATTACTTGCTTTTCTGTATTTTAATTTTGTCACCAAGGAGACTATCGCTTTATGATGGCTATTATATAAGGCTAGTGGTTCCGTGGCGAAACTGGAAAGGTTCTTGTTAAATGTGAGGCCTATACACGACCGATGACGCGTCGTGGCCACTGATGTTTGCGTAACATTGAATGCGGAACCTTTCCAAGAAAAACGCCGCGAACCACTTTCCGTCTGGCCGAGACACCGTCTATGTTGAAATTACCTACAATTACGATGAGAGTGGAGCCGGCAGGGGGGACACAACCAAAGGTGCATACGCTTGGCGCTTGCGTCAGGACCTTCGCCCGTATTATGTGGCACCCGCCATCGCCGCGCACATTCCCGCTTCTGTTCACGACGGTGTTCTTCGTAGAGGCGCTGTTCATCCGCAGTCCTCACCACACGCGGCCTACCCATTGTGCGGGTGGAAGGAGGAGGAGTAAATTTTAATGAAGAGAAAGGAGGAGAAGTCGGCCTGGAGAACGCGTCTCTAGCCTGCTACTCCTCACTGGGGAAAGGGGAAGTGGGAAATGCAGGGAGAGGTAGGTGGCTGGTGGGTAGAAGGGAACTGAGATAAGGCTACGTGGTTTCCATACAGAGGCGGTGACGTCAATTCACAATCCATACTAAGCAGTGTATATTTCGGCTTTTCTTTCTTTTTTACGCTACTTTTTTATCAAAACCCGTTTTGACACATCTTATGATTAAACGTAGCTGGGACATTCCCGGCGTTACGCTTTTGCTTTATGCATTAGGCCGCTTTACCGGGGTGGTCACCATCCTTTTTGCCTACGCACACAAATCGCCAGAAACTAGCGTATAACAGCTCCGCTATATATATATATATATATATATATATATATATATATATATATATATATATATATATATATATATATATATATATATATATATATATATATATTGTTACGCCCTTACGGATGAAGGGGACCGTTTACTTTAGGTCGCGAAGGTGAGCGCAAGAGCGGCCAGCTGGTTAATCAACTGAGCGTCGTCCTCTTCTTTCTTCTTCCACTCGGGACCGCAAGCACGTTCACTGGTCTTCGTTTTCAACATGCGTAACATTATATATATATATATATATATATATATATATATATATATATATATATTCACAACAACGAGAACGTAAAACGCAGGAAATTGGCAGCAGAAATATTGAATATCACTCTTACTATTCTGACGGACGCGCAGCATCCTAGAAGAACAGGCAATAGCGTTTCAAGGGACGCATGCCCCTATTCAATGCTAGTCAAAAATGTTAAAAATTGCGAGTGGCAAAAGACGCAGGAATCCTTAGGCCGTTATCATTATATACTCGGAATTCGCCTAGACCACAACAAGCATCGTAAACACAGAGGACAAGCCCGGCTTACGGATTGCTCGCTTTTTCGAGAGTCCGAGGGTCCGCAACTCAAATCGCCTTTTGAAGAACATGAGAATTGGGCTGAGTCGCTGCTAGCTGACAGATAGAGAGAGTCACGAGAACGCTGCATACCTCAGAGGATGTTCCGGCAGTCGACAACCACCTACTCCATCTGTGGGAGGCCAGGAGATGACCTCACCAGAAGGTGGAAGAAGCAAAAACACAATCGCAAGATTAAATTCAAGACCGCTGAAATCACACGACAAGCAGAGGAGTACGCGTGGGCCTTGTCCAAGAACAACTCCCTAATCAAGTGGGAATCAGTGAGTGTCGTGCTTGGCGTCAAGCACACATGGAGCCTCCTCTGATGCCTCATCGAGCACAGCAAGACGAGTGGAGAGCAGCAGCGGAACCTCAAGAGAGCACTCCATGGCTATGACGGTACGGATGAGCTGCTGGTGGCAGCCCTGACGAGCAAATGCCTCTGTACGACCAAAGATGACGAGCTTATGTTGCAGTATCAAGGCAAAGATAATCCAGAACTCGACAGAGACATTGCAGTAGAAGAAATACAGGCGGCGCTACTAACCATGAGAAGAGGTACGATTCCAGGACCTGAAAACATTACGGTAGGCTTACTCGCCAACATGAACAAGAAGGTGCTAGGCCAGCTGACGGATTATATAAATGAGTGCTGGAGAGCTGGCAAGCTGCCCCTGGCGTGCAAATCGGCAGACATCACATTTACCCCTAAGCCGGGCAAAGAGGTAAATATTAACAACCTCCGTCCGATTTCGCTCACTTCATGTGCCGACAAGCTGATGCGGAAAGCAGCGCATGCCAGACTTTCAGCGCATTTGGAGGAAAGCGATTACAAGCCCCACACCATGTTTGGCTTCATGGAACGCCTATCTACGCAAGACGTACTGCTAAAGCTCAAGATGGAAGTTATTGACCCACCCAACAAACGCAGTAGCAGAGCCATTTTAGCCCTGGATCTCAAGGGCTCTTTGGATAATGTGTAGCACTCAAATATCCCGGAGAACCTGCGGAAGATACAGTGTGGAAGGGTTTTTGAATGCATCGGAGACTTCCTACTATAAAGACAGGCTCATGTAAAAATTGGAGATGTTAGGTCCAAGCCAATCCTTATGGGTACTAGGGGCATGCCACAAGGAGCAGTCCTCTCCCCTCTGCTCTTCAATATTGTCTTTATAAATTTCCCCGAGCAACTCGATCGCATAGGCGGAATTCGGCACGCTCTCTATGCAGATAACATCCCGGTCTGGGTGACGAAGGGCAGTCTGGGGCAGATGGAAGAGGCCCTACAAGAGGCTGCTTCGCCAGTCCAAAAATACACCGAGGAGTGCAGACTGCACTGCTCTCCGGTAAAATCGGCACTTCTAATCATGCGCAGACGAGAAGATGAAGCCCGGGTCAAAATTAGGGTGCACGATGCTGCGATCCGTGAAGTCGAGTCAGTGCATATCCTGGTACTACTGGTTAACAACAAGGGTGTCAACGCAGCAATGATTACTCAACTCCGTACATCATGCGAACAAATGATGCGAATGATCACACGTATCACCAATAACATGAGATGGGTGATGGAGAACTACACTCTTCAGTTGGGCAAATCCTTTATACTCAGCCGAATTGTGTACGTAGCTCCATACCTTCGGATGAATAGGTGCGATTTAAACCATTTCGATGTCATGCTCAGAACAGCATATAAGAAGGCACTAGGACTGTCGGTCAAAACATATAGAGAGTGCTCGTTGCAGTTGGGGGTGCACAATACTACAAATCAGATAATTGAGGCCCACCTATTAAGTCAATATACGAGATTGGCAGGAACGAAAACGGGACGCAAGGTACTGGAGGAATTGAATATCATTCCGAAAGTGTCGAGGGGCAATTTTGAAATTTGGGATACTGCACCTTCCTAAAAACATGCACCCAGAACACCATCAAGCAAGGAGGAGAGCAAGAGCCAAGAAGATGGACCAGATATATTCGAAATTATAGGGAGCCTTCTCCATGGTTGCTGCGGGTCCGGTGGGAGGAGCCTCCACAATATCGGTGGTGCATCAAGGGCACACGGTCAGTGGACTTTCTATTCAGCATAGGGAAATTGCATAATTGGAAGAGCTGGCGATCGCCATGGCAGCTTCGCATCCTAGTTCTGAATGCATCACTACAGACTCGCAAACTGCATATAGAAATTACACACCCGGCTAAATAGCACCGCTAGCTCACAGGATCCTGAAACAATCTGAGGTCTTCACGCAAAGAGCTGATTTGGGTGCCAGGTCACGAGGGTGAAGAGGGAAATAAGTGTGCACACGCTGCCGCCCGACCTTTTCTCCCCCGGAGTCCCTCCTCCTCCCTCCCCGAAGACTCGGACTTCCTAGAGACATTAGTAACTTATGCAGATGTATTACGGCACTTGCGCTTATCGCGACGAAATTCCCAGGCCCGACACAAGGATTGAATAATTCAGAAGAATGTTATTTATGAAGATTATAACCCGGTCAAGCTACATGTTATTTAGCCACTATCCTTTTCGGCCGAGTGTAAATTCTGCGGGCACAAAGCAAATTTGTACCATATGGTATGGGCCTGCCAAGCTAATAGTGCCTTAGTGACTATACAACAGTTAACGTGGTAACGATGGGAGGCAGCCCTGTGCAGCTCAACCATGGAGCACCAGCAAGCCCTCGTAGAAAGAATCAGGGCGGTGGCCTTAGCCGACGGAATTCCGGAATGAGAATCCGACCACCCTTCTCGTAACTCCCCTCCCCTTTCGCTGTCAATAAAACGTTTTGATCATCCTCTTCGGCACTGAATTCATTTACTGTGACTGCAGCATTATCAAGAGGGCAAAGACCACCATCTTGTTTTACTTGACTTCTCCTTCAAAGAAATGCACTCACCCACTTTAGCGGAAGGGTTTAGGAGCCAGTGCTCATGACATCGTTGTTCAGATGGGGGAGGGGCTCGGTTGAAAAGTAAAGCAACAATTAAAAATAAGAATTCTTGTCAAATTTCCATAGTTGTGCCACGTTTGAGACTTGTCATCATCATGCTCATATAAACGGCATCAGTGCCGTCGACCGCGTTTTCAAGAGCATGATCACAAATAATTGCATGCCAACAGACTGCCCTTTTATGAAGAACACGCAGCCTCCATTCAATGCGCGTAATTTGACAATCGTCCGCTAATCCATCGCTTTTCGTGGCTTCCAAAATACACGCACAGACGTCACCGCTTGATAGTCTATGTAGAGCCCAAAACAATTTTTCTCTTTGCCTAGCGTGGCGGTTGACATTATTTTCATGCAATAAAAGAATTAAAAGTTGCAAATTGCGCAATGGACGCGCCCTATTCTGAAGGTTCCAGTGCTGCATTCACATAAGTTCGAATACAATTTCTGGCAAATGGGGACGAAGTTATTTTTCATGCTATAATAACAGTGAAGCTCACTATAAGGCGCTGACCCGACGACGACAATATAATGCCGGCGACGACAACTATCAGCGCCCGTGTAACCTAATGTACGGATGGCCGGACAAAACAAACCCAATTTTGAGTGCTGAGCGGCTGTCGCACTAAAATTACGTGGATCCATTACACAGTTTAAAACCTGCGTGAAGTGAAGCTTTCGTGAAGCGGTTAAATAAATGCTATATATCTGTCCATCATCTGAAACGCGTTTTGCAGTGTTGCAATTGCATGCCTTCACGGAAAATCAGCAAGACGTGGAAACACAGCCGTGACCAAATGACGAACGTTATGCATGCGACCGCCGGTTACGATGTCCGCAGGATCGACCCCTTTTCATTACGTTATCACCGCAATCAGGCACGTTTACTATTTCACAGCCTCCGGGACCGGCCTAACTTACTCGGTAAGAAGCTGACCAAGCAGGCACTCGTAAACCTTGGAAAAGACGGGATAAAATGCTTTGCTTTGTAAAAAAGTTATGTCCATGAAGGCATACATTTATTTCACTGAGGATATTTGTTTCACTGTTGATTATTTGTTGTTTCAATGCATAAGTCCGTAGAGAAGAGAGCTTGCCACTGGTTCAACCGGGGCTATAGGTACACGCCGGCTCGTTATAGAGATTCAATGCCGTCCTCTGTGTGAGCTATTCGGCCAGCAGCCGCCACAATCAGCAAATTCCGATATTCTGTACGAGAGCTTCGCACGAGAAAGGAATATATGTGTGCTGATGGCGTGCATTAAAATTACATTAAATTCTGTTGTTTTACGTGTCTGCATCACGATCTGATTGCGAGGCACGCCGTAGAGGGGCCCTCCTGACTAATACTGACCATCTGCAGTTATTTAACGTGCACCTAAAGCTTAAGTGATCGAGTGAAAACTTTGTTCGAAATGTCCGGCGATTTGGGCGAGGTTGGGCCATAAGCCCCCCAGCCTATGTGACGGCCTCGAGTCCTTGGACACGGGTGGCTTCCTCAGGAGTGCCGGACGGCCCACAGTTCATAAGCAAGGTCGTGGCTGAGCAGGGCCGCCTCCCAACGCACCCGCCTCCCAGCACCTCGGTTCGAGACTTCCATGTCTACCCCATATCATATTGACCGCAAATAAAGACGGGACAGCGGAAAATAACACACACACACACACACACACGCACACAGATATATATATATATATATATATATATATATATATATATATATATATATATATATATATATATATATATATATATATATATATATGTATATATATATATATAGATGCCCACGGGATGTCGTCAATACACCAGGTGAGAGTTACCGCCCGTGTCGTTTATGTGTTCTCTTCCGCTGTCCCCGTCTTTATTTGCGGTCAATATGATACGCAGTAAACACCAACTAGGCCAAACTGAAGTTCATGTCTACCCCGTTTGTCGGGGACTGCTGCTACTCGGTACCAGTGCATTCCCACAGCATGTGCTGCAGCGTTTCTCTTGGTCCGCACACTTTACACTAGTCGGATGAAGAAATGTCCGAAATGTCGGAATGGCAAAGGTGAAGGATGGCCGGGTTCGGATACGTGTGTGCCTGCAATTGCCTCCAGGCAACCGTCTGTTTCTTGTTTAGTTTGGTGTGAGGTGATACACGAGAGTTTTTGATTTTCGTTCCCGTTGAAATACGGGCACCACAACCGGGATCGAAACTAAGGCCTGGAGCTCAGTAGCGCAACGGCATAGCCATCTATCGCAGCAGGTTCCATGAGAGTTCGAACACGAACGAATTGCACCGCACATTTATTCCTCTACACATTAAACTCAATGATAGGATTGCTTGTTGTAAACTGTCTAAATTTCCTAGTAGCGTATCAAACTGCCATCAGAGGCTTTCTTTTTTATCTGAGCTTGGACGACCTTCCACAAGTCAAGAGAAGTAAGCAGAAGAGCATGAAGGTGAAAGACTGCCCGTGTGCTGACATCAGACAAAGTGTGCTTTTATAAGCTATGAGAAAATTAAACGTCGTTATATTCATCTCATTTGTGACATCTTTAGAATAACATATTGGTGCTAGAGAAGCTGACATTACAAATGATGCCAGCTTGTCATTATCGCGTTTTCACACCATAGGACCGCGAACATTGTTCTTTATGCGCTTTTCTCTGCCCGCTGATTTTGCAGCCAACGCTTGAATATTTCGGACGGATAGACAGGCGGACAGATGGACGTCCGTGCGTCCGTCTGTCCGTCCGATCTGAGCGGTGCCAAGCAACTGAAATGTGAGTGCACGCGATGATCGATAGACTAAGGTTTCGGCACGTCCAGCAGTGGCTATGCTTGGGTCGCTTCATATCTGCTCGCGACAGGTTCCCTGACAGATGACGCTCGCCATTCCGTTTGTCGCAATTTGCCCTGACAGCACAGCCGAACTCAATTTCGAGTTCGCCCCTTCCCCAAACCAATCGCGAAAATCGATGGGAAGTATGAAAAAGGGAGTTAGTTTCCGAACCACAACAGTAAAAGTCAACTAAAAAGTAAAGCCAGTCGCCCGCAGTGAAAGCTGCCAAAAGAGCGAAGCTGGTGGTCGTTTTCTCAAGTTTGGACTTGTGTTTAGCGCGATTTTCATGAAAGCCTTTTATCTCGTTGTCGTCGCTTTGCTAGATTGAAGCTTTGGTTCCGGATTGCGCACACTCTTCAGTAGCGTGAGGTTGTGATCAAACCACAGTCTATCACACACCTTGCAGCTGTCGCCGCATTCACGGTCGAGGAATTTTCTCTTGAACCGTCCATCGGCACCCTCCGTGGGAGTAATGTCGCTGCGTCGACGTCTCTGATCGGCCTCCTACTCTCGAAGTTGGGGGTTAGTTTGTCTCTGCTTTCGCTTTGCTTGGGTTGCTTTCTCGTGAGAGTGGGGGTTGGCTTGCCTTCACCGGCACTTTGTTTGCGCTTCCTGTTCTCGATCCTCGGCGGTAGCGGCTTACACATACGTAAGGCTGATGTTTACTTAGTCAGTCTAGACAGTTAAAGATCGCCACTGCCAGAAAGCGCAAAAGAAAACGTTTTTATTTCGGTGTCAAAATAAAACGCACATTGCTGGCACGGAATACTACAATACGAAGAACAATATACATTAACTACTTAATTGACAAGTTTGTGCACATCCTTGCCTGCTTATTCGATGCCGAGTAACACTCACTGCACGTAAATTGTACGTACGAGAGTCAGTTTGTTTCGTTTGTTTGTGTAGGTGCTGACTGCCATCAGTGCAATAAAATTGCTGAACGCCGTTACTATCACTAGTAGCATCGCGCTTACAAGAAAAATGGCGCTTGTGATTTTGATTATTGAAAGAACTCATGGGTGTATACCATTTAGCAACTCATATTGAGCATGATAGTAGATTTACTAGTAAGCTGAGGTGCGGCAAAAGTTTGAGCAAATCTGTCTCCACTACAAGGCACCGCTAGCGCTGCAATTTCAGCAATATTGTCGCTGGATTTAGCGACTTTCGATGCTGTCTAGAGAAAATCTTTTTAACTTAGTGACCGGCAACTTACTTTAGCGACATATCAGAACCATTGCCGACATTTCAGCGACGTTGAAGTTAGGAAAGTTTCTTCAAAAATGGCTTTTTAGGACGCACTTCTTGATTCGAAAGCTACGAGGAACTGGTTCAAATTGCCTGTATACAACACGTGAGCTCTACTACCATGGTGAAGCAGCGATTGTCCTCCTATCAGTAGTGTTCACATCATACTTGGCCTTCACAACGCGGTAGTCTTAGCAGGGTGGGAGAACGGGCATATTGGTGATGTATCTTTGGTTAGTTGATCAGCAGCTCGACAACCGACGTAGGAAGGGATTTTCTGCCCGCTTCCCTCACTTCCCTCACTTCCCACGTCTGTCGTAGCACTGTTAAGCAAAATTATTAGAGTATATATATATATATATATATATATATATATATATATATATATATATATATATATATATATATATATATATAGAGAGAGAGAGAGAGAGAGAGAGAGAGAGAGAGAGCAACTAACGGTAACCTTTCCGGACCACCACCACTTGCACTTCCTCGAAGACACCGCCTAGTCAGGCAAATGTTTGCATTAGCCGTGTTCCCTAAGACAATTTGTGCATTGTCTTGAATAAATCAATAACGAAAGAAAGAAAGAAAGAAAGAAAGAAAGAAAGAAAGAAAGAAAGAAAGAAAGAAGGAAAGAAAGAGGCAGGACGCATGCCGAGGGCCCTCTTGAACAACCTTTCGCACTGTGGTGACCATGGTTTAAATCATAGATCCGCGGCCTCAACGAGGTGAAACGTAATGCTAACACTTTTTTCTCCCATTTACCGCTAAACGGCCATTGAATTTTTTAACAATAATTTGCAAAACTGATTTGACCAGCTTTACACACTTCCAGTGTCGGGTGTTTCCGGAAGTGATGCAACCCAATCGTCGGTTTATTTTCTTGGATTTTATAAAACGAACACAACTGTTTGTTTTTTGCTTGCGCAGAAATGAGAAACAAATGACACAGGTAATGTAAAAGGCTCTCTTCGTGTTTTCTTCACATTCATATCTGACAAAAAGAACGTCGAAAGGTACTCGGTGGGATATAAATGCGGGGAACGTATCGGTACGTTGCAGTTTCAGTAAATACATTCGATTTGCGAAGTCTGCAATGGTAGCAGTACATTATTTACCTAAACTAATTGCAATAAAGCGCATGCTAAGATTTATAACACAGCAGGTGCATAATGAAAGCGGTCAACTGCATAAAGCGCGCATATTGGGGCGTCTCGACTCTCTCACGCAAAAGAGAACTCGCCGCTTCAAGTGGATCAATGGGTGCCCCCGTAGTATTTTACCTATATTAAGATCACGCAATTGTCATCACCAGACTAACAACATGCGATAAAAAGAGGGTAAAAGAATTTTGTTCTTGTTTTACGAGCATCTAGAACTACAAAATTTTCCGGAGGTAATGTCATCGAAGTTACTTATTTTCGTTCCTAAGAATCAGGTCACCCGTGCTCTTCTTATTCGTGTCGAATTTGCAACATTACAACTTTAAGTTAAATGCAATATTTCAGCTTTCCTCATCGGTTTTTTGTTGATATTTTTCCAGTGCATTTGGACAGGACCGTGCGCGTAAGAGGGATACGAAGAGGAAGTCGTAGACTGTCTCCTTGAGCTGTGAGATTTGTACCAGTTTGCGCGATTACCACTAACTTTTTCCCATGTAAATGGTTGTACGTACATTGATGCATCGGGCTTCCTCTTCGTAACATTTAGGTGAAGTGCTGAGTAACGGCTCATAACGGAGCTCCGCAGTGGCCGCAGCTTTGGTTCTCCACCGATGTCGCAGAAGACGGTGCCCAAAGTTCGGCAACGCGTGCATCGACTATCGTACTCCCACATACGCGTGATCCAGGAACCTTCTGCGGCATCGATGGCGCCGACGTTGACGACTGGGTGGAGATGTATGAGCGGGTGACAAGCCACAACGAATGGGATGCCACAGTGATGTTGACGAACATAATCTTTTATTTAGCGGGAACTGCGCGAGTGTGGTTTCAAAAGCACAAAGAAGAACACCCTGAATAGAGTACCTGCAAGCAGAAGCTGCGAGATATCTTCAGAAACCCACTGGGTTGGAAGGTCGTCGCCAACAAAGAGTTGGCATCACGAATTCAGACTTCCACCGTAGGCTGCATTGGCTATATAGAAGGCGTTCTGGCACTTTGCCGCAAGGCCGACACTGAAATACCGGAGTCTGAAAAAGTCGGGCATGTCTTAAAGGGCATCGCTGACGACGCCTTCAATTTACTGATTTGTAAGAATTGTACATCGGTTAATGACATTATCACGGAGTGGCAAGCGTTCCGAGCAGGTGAAAAGCCGTCGTATCTGTCAGTCATTTGCACGGCTTCGCAATACGGCTGCAACATCGTATTGCGAAGAACGACAGGACTTTCCTTCGCGGCAGCAGCAGCCTTCAAAGCAGCTGACGAAGATCGTGCGCCGTGAGCTGGAAGCCATGTGTCCCGCACCTCTGTGCCAACCTCTGAACGACACATGTGCTCCTATGGGTCTCTTTGTTCAGGTTATTGTGCGCCAAGAAGTCACCAATGTCGGCTTGCGGTTAGTTTGCATCGTGCCCCGTTTCCGGCCAACTGAACATCCTTCGCTGGTGCATACTCAAAATCAATGGATCACTCGAGCTACTCGCAGCATGGCTGAGTGGCGAACGCCGGATGACCGACCTATTTGCTTCAGTTGTCGCTGTGTTAGTCACGTCACCCGATACTGTCGCAATCGCTGGTCCTCGATGTCGTTCTCGAACAGCCCTCGTCCAGACGCCGGTTTTCATGATATCCAGCCGCAAGCCGAGCGGAACCTGCATGCCACTGATTGAACGACTGAATCGCACGCTTACAGAGATGCTGTCTATGTGCTTTTCAGCAGATCATCCCGATTGGGGCAGCACTTTGCGCAACGTGACATTTCCGTATAATTCGTCACGTCATAATACCGCCGGCTTCTTGCCTTTCTACCTCTTGTTTGGTCGTCATCCCACTTTTGCTTTTGACACCTTGGTACCTTCGGTAATACGCCCATGACGCGGTTGGTCGGGCTCGTATGGCTCGTCAGAGTGCCTGTGATTGACTTACAGCGGCTCAGGCGTCGCGAAAGACTCGCTACGACAGTGGCCACCGGAACCTTCAGTTCTCTCCCGGAAATCTCGTTCTTATGCGGACTGCAAGTCACCATGTCGGACTGTTCTAAAAACTGCTGCCACGTTATACCGGACCCTACCGGGTATTGTGACAATTAGGCCTCTTAAATTACGAAACCACCCTTGTTGAACACACGCCGTCCTCGTCCCAGCTACGAACTAATGTCGTCCACATTTCCCGTTTAAAACTATACTGTTCATCTAGTTCGCTATCATTCTAACAAGCGCGGGAACGGTGCTCCAACCTTCGGGGGTTATGTTACAGTACATTTGGATAGGGCCATGCGCGCAAGAAAGAGACCAAGAGGAAGTGGTAGACTGTCTCCTGGAGCTGTGACCTGTGCAATTACCCCTAACTTTTCTCTGTGTAAATAGTTGTACATACATTAGTGCATCGGGCTTCTTCTTCATAACAACACATTAGTAAATAAACACCCTATACACCCTAAAGGTAATTTTACTGTTTCTCACCTGCACGGATACTAGGCAAGCGTGAAGTGCTTTCGTAGGTGATTTCAGCTACGTTAGCTTATGGTACAGTGCTCCAACATGCCTACACTATTTAAATCTCACTTTAGAACTTTCGCGAAAATTTTAGCTACCTTGCATCAATATTTGGCGGGAACTTCAGGACTTTGTTGTCTCCGTTTAGCAAGACACGCAAAGAAAAAGAAAAGGCTACAGAAATTCTGAGAATTGTCTACTAAAGCGTAAGCATTGTTTGGCTCTGCTGTGACTTCATTTTTGCTTAGTTTTCCTTACTTGCCTTTCCAAGCTTATGCACGTCTACCCATGGCCTTTCCAGTGGCAATGAATACTTAGGCTTTATAGACAATTGTCTGATTTTCTTGCCGCATCTGACCATTCCAAGCAAACTGTAACGATTGAGCCGGAATGCCAGGCATGTGCGCGCCTTGACGGAGCAGAGCGGTCGAAAGGGAATACCTTCGCACATGTTCCAGATTTCAAGTTGGCCCGCCCCCAAACTTAAGTTGACTCTTTCCCCCTCCCCCCCCAAAAAAAATTGCATGTGGCCCACCCCCCAATTTCAAGTTGGCCCACCACATAATTTAAGTATGCCCATCCCACATTTCAAGTTTACCCACCCACAAATTTCAGGTTTGCCCACTTGAAACTTAAAAAATATGTGGTTTTACGTGCCAAAACCACTTTCTGATTATGAGGCACGCCGTAGTGGAGGACTCCGGAAATTTAGACCACCTGGGGTTCTTTAACGTGCACCTAAATCTAAGTACACGGGTGTTTTCGCATTTCGCCTCCATCGAAATGCGGCCGCCCTGGCCGGGATTCAATCCCGCGACCTCGCGTTCAGCAGCCCAACACCATAGCCACCGAGCAAGCACGGAGGGTGCTTGCAACTTTCAAGTTGGCCTCCCCCTTCCCAAAGTTTAAGTTGACACACACTCAAATTTCAGTTGGCCCACTTCCAAATATGAAGTTAATCGAACCCCAAATTTCAAGTTGACCCACCTCCAAATTTCAGCTGGCCCACCCCTACTACAAGCTCCCCTTGCATTTTCTAAGGCTCAAACGATGAAACATTTCTTTCCTTCGACCGCTTCCAAACCTTACGTGAGGCTACTTATGGCGAAAGACCGCTCGAGGACGCAAGCGTACTCTGAAAGCTTCCTTCGCCCGTGCTCACGTAAGGAACGGCTGCCGCATGGCTCGGTTCGAGAGCATCTCCTGAAAGCATTACGCGAACACCATCACTCAATAAAAAATGGTGTAACGTAGCATATTTCTTAAATTGAACTGCTAATATACAGACACGTGCACGCTTTCTTCTAGCTTTGTTTACTAAACGCAAAAAAGCATCACAGTATAGCGTAAAAATTTACGTGCTCCAGCAACGCTGGCACGCCGGCGTCGTGCAACGCCTAGGAACCCCACTCATGCCGAGCGTGCGAGTCACCGTGGTGCGACTGAAACGGACATGCCTGGCAAGACGTACCGTGCTCGCGTGTCTCCGCACGCGGCTGACAGGGCGAATGCGCAAGCAAACGTCACTTGGCTAAGCAGTTAGGTGAAGCGCTCGTTCAGGGCCAGGAGCGGCGTAAGGAGGCATGGAAGTTCTTCATTACCTTACGCTGAGGAAGCACCAAGGAAACATTCGCTGAGGGCCCCTCAGTAAGGAATCTTTCAGAGTGACACGAGGTGGCATCACCGTAATGAAGGCTTCCTTACTGAGGTAAGGAACATTTCATTGTTTGACCGTAAGGGGTCATATGTGTCTCTGTGGGTGTTCTTTTTATTCTAGTTTTTGCTTTAAATTGTTCCTTATCGCTTAAAACATACCAATCATCTGCATTTGCACTATGATAACGATCAAATTTCTGCAAATTATGCGTAGTTGTGCAGATACATGTCACACTTTTCATACATGTCACATTTTTCGCGGGATACGGTTGGGAAGCTCGCCAAAGAAAGCTTGCGGTTTTAAAACAAATGAGACATTGGTAGCGGCTTAGCTCAGCTCACCCTCTATATGCAAAGCGAAAGCTTGGTTTAGACTTTTGAAGGCTTGGTTTCACTTGACTAACCTTTGATTTAGCTGTAATTATTACAGTTAGGTATATAATCATCGTTAAGCCAGGTATGACGGCTGTGCCGAGGTTCGTGGCTAGACATGACTGTGATTGGGCTCGGGTAGACACGCATCGTTCGGCGGTACGACGCCTGCTGTGCCACAGGGAAAGCGCAAGTGCTAGAGATGCAAAGAGACGCTGCGAAAATGCGCAGCGTCGAACAATGCACAGATAAGGTGCAAACGCGGTCGCTGCATTGATCTCGACGGTGCGACACCTACTGCATTTTGCACCTCTCCAGTGAAGCCACCCGCCGGGCGATATGCGCGCGGTGGTCAGGCGTGGTGGCGACGACGGTTCAAAGCCTCCCGTGCCATGCTAAGAGAATACGGCCTGGCCTCGCTCTCATCCATGGCCAAGCTCGCAATGACAAGGTGAGCGCGGCGCTCCTCTTAGCCAGGCGTGCGGCGAGTCACGTGGTCAGGCGACGACCCAGCTGCGGAGAGCGCATGCGCCAAGCCGGCGGCGGAGGCGGAGCTCGGCACAGCGAGTCACGTGGTGCGTTGCCAAGGCTACGGCGCAGCTGCGGTCAAATGGAGGTCAAATTGCTGGCGACGGCGAAACTCGGCTTGACGCGGCTATAGTGAAGCTTTTGCTATAAAAATGTTAACACTGGCCACTGGACACTGGCCATGGCACACAATTGTGTGCCACCTAATTTGGTGCGGCAAAGACTGAAGAATGCGTTTCGTGATTTATGCAGAGTGGTCATTCATTTTTCCTGATCTTATGCGCACCAAACTTAGAACTGAAGCCTTTCTAGGGCTTTTGTCAGATATACGATACCGAAGCACTGAGTGACAGAAAACGTGGCAACGAAAAGCCTTATAAAATAACGTAACTAAGTTGACAGAATGTCAGAGGAGCGGCAGAAACGGATGGGTGGGTAGTGCTGCTGCTGTCTGCACCGGTTCCCCTGCCCGAAGAGGAGGATGAAAACAGAAGTGCGTGCTTGGAACGGTCCCAGCTTCGAGGCCGAGGCCGTTGGCCTCCTCTATAGCGTCCGATGGGTTTGCAGATAAATGTGGCATCGGTTGCCTTACTACCAACCCCGCAGGAGGAGGGTGATGATACGCTGTTTCGTTGGCAAAGTAGCTAGAATAGTGTCAACATAGAGGCTGAAGATACGGAATCATCCATTTTAACGCTAGGAATAAAAAGAGATGGTGTTAGTTCAAGGCAAAAGTAAGTGCCCTCAGTGAGCTTTTCAGAAGAGAGACGAGCTGCAATAGGAAGCGGTAATATACTATTGCTAATAATTATTGTTTTTGTGGCAGTATGCAACTGTCAGTATAGTGATTTGGGACTATAGAGAACAATTGGCTTGAGATCGAAATACAAAAAAAAAGAACATTTGCCAACAGGTAAGAATAGATGAAGATAAACTATCGAACTCATTCTCTCGGCGAAATTACCCCCCGAGATAAGGTTCTACGGAATAATCAGTCTTATGCTCGGCAGCGGAGCGGAAACATAAGAAAAAAATGAAAAAAAGGTTCTCTATCATTGGCGTTGGAATTAGAGCATTCATTACGGGCCATGCTCTACAAGTATAAGGACATTGGCAACAATAAACAAATATCAGGTCTGGGAGCGATATACTGGCGCGTATTACCAAGGCTTTCCCTTGACGTTGCATTCAGTCATCGGCTGTTCATAACCTATTGCTTTAGGTTTTGCGAGGCCTCTACTAAATGTTGAACCTGGAGCAAATGAAGCTGAAGACAGTCTATCTCATCTCCGCCTCTCTCTAAAATATGCACTAAATAAAGGGGTCTTCTGAATAACGATCTTAACTTTCAGACTAACCTACCAACAGTTATGGAAGCTGCAATGTAGTCGCCCTTCGCCACCAATGCGGCAGGGAATTGACGTCCCCCCTCGCGAAGACAAACGATTTAATTTGCACTCGACAGGAAAGAAATATAAAGGGTCATATTTAACATCTCAGTAATAGTTAGTCCGGATATGCTGAAAGGCCACAGAGAATATTTCTGCCCTTTCATGGAAGTGCTCCGCCGAGGGCTCGCTTTATTTCTCGTCTCGCCAATGATGGACGCATGGTGCAGAAAAGAATCGGTAAAGGCCAAGAACAAAATGGGGAAAACGTTTTGCTTGGTTCCATGTGTATGGAACAATGAATGTTTGTCTCCACAAAAGAAAGAAACAGTATGCCGTTATGACAACTTAGAGCTTATAATATCCACACTGTTTTAATTGCCTGTAAGTTACTTCGAAGAAGTAGAATGATTTCGAACTTCGATTTTGTTTTCACAGGACAAAGTGTCAGGAACTTAGTTGGAGATAAATATTCAGACATGGCTTATCGTTCAAAGCATAGGGACATTTTACGGACATTCTTCTCCACTTGTACGGCGCTGAGGCATTCGAATTATGAAAACTACTTTTTAGAGCTATGACGACTTAAATTTGGGTGTCTTATGGGCCAAATCCCCGATATGATTATGTGGCACGCCGTATTGGGGGACTCTGGATTAAGTGAGACCACGTGGAGCTTTTTGACCCTATGCATCGTACACAAGCGTTCGTGCATTCTGTGCCCATCGCAATGCGGCAGCCATGGCCGCTTTGAACGAGCTACCTTGTGCACAAGAGGGCAACGCCATGGGTATTGAGCTACAGCGGCGACTAATTGTGACAATTATACCTTTGAAGTATGAGAGGAACAGATTGCTTGCTTCAGAACTGTTAAATTAGATGTGAGCATAGGCTGACTATGTACAGTTTTTGCCAAAAATAGCAAAGTCACTATGAAAATGAGTGGAGCGTAGTCCTCACACAAGCTTATCGCAACTGTGTAAGTTCCGCTCGTGACATTCAGATTGAGAATTTGCTTCCTGTTCCAGTGCTTTTGAACTGTATTGATTGTTGATGTTGGAAGGGGTCAGCAGGCAGAAAGCAGTTCGTTGTTTATGTGGGAGCACGACACCGAAACACAATAAAAATGCCTTTCAATAGACACGATATAAGTTTACAAAACGAGAAGCACAGAAATAAATTATTACTGTTCGAACACACTCAGGAACGCAATGTGTGTGCAGCAGAGTGAGCACGCAGGTGCAAAAGAAATGCGCCACATAAAAATTAGCGCTATACAATATATAGAGGCAACAAACTCAAGCATTCTAAACGTTTTTCATCAACAGTGGTGTCCCTTGTTTTTTTAAAATCTAATCTCTTCTAGCAATGTTCACGCTTGTGTTGTTTAGTGCATTTTTTCGAGCTTTCAGCATGACTGCAGAACTCTTCTTTAGGTTTTCATATTGATCGTAAGTTTAATGCTAGCATCCCGTATATTTATCTGTGCAATATCTTACTTCATTTTTTGTTTCCTTGTTTCAGTCTACATGCAACTACATGCAATGTATATGTTTTAAAATGTCAATGCCATTTTAATCATTCTGTTTTCTTTTTCACTGTTTTCTCTAGCTATAATTTTGCAACAGCCTGCGCTTTCAAGTTCCAAATTTGGCATAGATCGAAGGTCATGAGGTATTTCTTGCTCACTGCAGAAAAAGAAACGCAATAATGGAGAGACGAGACAGTCATTGCGCAACGTCTCCGACATTAAGTGTCTGGGAGCACTGTGCTCGTACCACCTCTGCCACGTAAGGCTCTTTCGAAATGGCTGCTTAATCAAATGACAATGGCGTAATACAAAGCGAAGAAAAAGCGGCGGCTCGAAGTCGAGACATCGTCCCAAATTGGAGAACCACACTTTACGAACGAGTCTGCCGCAGCTCGTGTAAGCAAATCTGGACAACACAGTGTCGCAATGGCAGCTGTCCGGACAGAACGACGGTGGCGCAGATGTTCGCGAAGCAGCCTTGGGTTCAAAGCCGAGATTTGTAACCCGTTTTAGCGGACTGTGAGGTACCCCCCTCCCCCCTCCCCCTCACCTTATTTTTTCTCTCTGAGGAGCACAAGACTCTTATTTCGCGTTCTTCGCCACTGGCTTAAGGTATACTAATAAGTCAGGGCTTGTCCTTTGAAGGGGAAGCAGCACGGGCAAACGGAAAGCGGAGGAGCAGAAAGAGAGAGAGAGAGAGAGAGAGAGAAAAACAGGGAGGTCAGTCAGTATGTGCCACTCGGCTACCCTACGCTTGGGAAAAGGCCAAAGGGAACGAAACGTGATAGAGGAAAAGACGAGATAAAAAATTCAGAAAAGGAGAGGCAAATAAAGAAAGGCGTGCACATTAAACGCGATGACGCGATCGACCTTTTCTTGAAACTAAAGTCTTGGGAGCATAGCCTCACCACTCATGATACCAGAAAGACCCACGAGCACTTCAGTACTCGAAGGCCATAGGCTGAAGCGTACAACCTTAGGCTGTGCTTTGTCTAGTGTACGTGAATAATTTCAGCTTCGGTTTTATCAGTCTTCCTCTTACTTGTCCCCCTCCCCACGTGTACCATGGTAGGCAGACTGGACAAAACATCATTAACCTCATCACTTGTACTTTCTTCTTTTAGCCCTCTCCCTCCCCTCTCCTTTACCGTTTTCTCTTTCTCTCTCTGAGCGAGACGCATTTATTTATTTATTTATTTATTCAATATACCTCCAAAGGCCCTCATTACGAGGGTATAACATGGGGGGGGGGCAATCACAAGCACTGGTCATTAGTTAGTATATACTAAAAACAAGAGAGTGTAACAGAAGTAATAATACCGTGAAACATAGGCAATATACAAGATAATTAGGTCACAATTATTACAGAGAAAACATTAGTACATATTAGGAGAACATAAGGCAACTGCAATGGAAAACACCAACAAACATCGAAAACATTGTAAAAGTACCAAAAAAGAATAATAATACGATTAGTCGACAACGTCATATTACGGAACCTTTTACTGACATCATATTACTTTAGTAATTACACCTCCACCTGTATGGTTGTAACTTCAGCACGGACTGCAGTCATCTACGTTCTCGTCGCTGGGAAAGTGGCGTTCCTGACAGCTTCCACTTCTTTTACTGCGGGTCGCTGAGAAGGATTACTGTTACGGAATTACAGTAGAAGGACGTCCCATACATGGCGTACATTTTTCTATCTCAGCGTCGGACTAGTGTGGTCTTGCCTTTCTATTGCTTTTGTTTACTTGCGGTCAACTTGAGAGGGAGACATACAGATCGATATCTAATGAACGACCCTCAAGTCCATGTTTACGGATTGCTGTGCAGAAGTTCCAATTCAGTGCAGGTGGATGCGTTGCGCAAGCATGCTAAAACAAATAGCACTGGCGAACTTTGCGATTTTCCTGCTAGTTCCGGTTCTCTCGGATTTGGGATTTGTGGTAAAAGAAAATAACTGAGAAACCGTGCCTAATTATAATTCAAATCAAATCAAACCAAGTTTATTTTTCCATACAGTAATACCCACGCAGCCATTTCATTTTCTCATCGCAAGCTAGTACGTTGATTTCACACAATAGTGGCTAGAAGGAGCCGTCTCTGACCCTGCAGTCCTATTGTGACCTATAAATAATGGAATGATTGTTTCGAGCATTACGAGTACTTGGCCACCAACGGCAACCAGAACTTTGTAAGAGCCCTACCCCCATGTTGTTTGTTCGGCGAGTGTTGACCTCCAGCTGTCTAGCTGCTTCGCACCTGAGGTACTACAAATAGTTTGTAATGGATAATAACCAGGTGTCTTAAACGACAAATGCAGGTCTTGAAAGTCTGTTGACTGCCCGAAGTGCTATACCACGCGATAAACTATCCACTGCGTGGTTGTATCCAAACGGTCACTGCGCTGTAATATAGCCTTACCCGTGCGCCTACATTGCTAAGCGATGTCATAGCTCTTTTGCTAAAGATAAATAGTCGGGGCTCTGATAGTTCTATATTCGTAGTCCAAAACGATTATATCTGGTCGTATTCTTGAAAGGGAATAACTGATGTGTTCATTCTTCACAAAAAAGAGAAAGATGTCAAGTCGCCTCTAATATGTTTAGAGTGCAAAGCTGGACTGCACCCGATATTTTATTAATGAATTGAGCTGCAATTCAAGTCAGCTATGAGTAAGCCTTGGTTCAATATTGGTGATATATATGTAGATCAGCGTGTGCATCTGCGCAAGAACATGAGGCGGAATAATCGCTTCTCTGAGCTAGTGGGGAACAAACACGGGGAGAGAAACAGCTGTTTCCATAATATGTCACGTTTATAGATGCGCATAACAATATTTCGCACTATGAAAAACACAGGTAGGGAGATATTGGTCTTGGTGAACGCGTGTAATGCAAACAAAGCCGAAGAAAGTAACCTAAATGGAAATGTTGCTATGACGGGACAGACATTACAGTATATATATATATATATATATATATATATATATATATATATATATATATATATATATATATATAAGAACGCATGTATTTCGGCAGCGATGAAAAAGGTTCAGTGGTATGAGGCAAGTGCAAAACGTTACCTGAAATTTTTGAGGTGACACGCTTCTTCACGTTACCTGTTTAAATGATGAAGACAACGCAGCAGCTTTTTGGGCCATATGGTGCGATTTCATATAAAGTCTACGCTCATGCATTATGTAAGCGAAAATGTGTAAAGCTTAAATGTCATTCATGTATTGCTGCATTATCTTGCGGAACACGCACAAACAGCGTGAGAACGTTGATACTTCATTGTTACATAAGCATGTTTATACCAGGTATGAAACGCTCTGGTGCTGCTTAAAACACGCAATTATTAACGCGACACCGTTAAGGAGCTCGTGTAGTAGAAAAGCCGGTGTCATCGGCTTTGGCGGCGTCGGCAGTGAGCGAAAAATCCCGGAGGGCAATTCATAAATGAAAACAATTCGTAAGATGGGCTGGGTGGGAATCGAACCAGGGTCTCCAGAATGTGAGACGGAGACGCTACCACTCAGCCATGAGTTCGATGGCTCAAAGCGCGACAAAAGCGCCTCTACTGAATGCGGTGTTGCCGCATTCAACGTGCAGTAGAAAGTTATACCGCGGTGTATATCTGTAATTATGAGCATGCAAGTTACAGAACTCGCAGTTAAACGAGTAGTGAAGTACGTTTCCGCTACATTTCTTCTGTGCTTGGCGCACACGCAGAGCCATCTTGCGGCAAACACAGAAGACCCCCTCCTCGCAATGTACGGCGCTGCGCCGACAGGTGGCGCGCCACTCGCTCGCTTCTCCCCTTCGTCTCGTTTGAGCGCATTGGGGCCGTACGGGGACCGGTGCGAGGATGCCCAATACCCTTGCGTTTAATAAGTTTTCTAGCTCTCTCCCCTTCGAACTTGCAGTGTGTGTCAGTCGAACCCTCGTGTTTAGGCGACGCGGCTTCTCTTTCCGCTCACAGCGCGATTCCTAAGTGTAGCGTCCGATGTGGGACGCCTCTGACGTGATCGCTGCGCCGTAGCGCATCTGATGGGAAAGCGTCCCCTGCGATGTGTGCGGTACTGCTGGCGAGGAGACATGCGTCTGCGTGGATCGCCTGGAACAAATAATTGGAAAAACGTTGTGCTGTGGACTTAGAGGTGTTGTATATGAAAACTGTCTTTGTGTGATTAAAGAGCATGCCGAGCGAATGAGTGGGCGGTGCGAACGGGGTGGATATAATTGTGGATATATATATATATATATATATATATATATATATATATATATATATATATATATATATATATATATCCACAATTATTCACAATTAAACCAGGCTGATGATGATGATGATGATGATGATGATGATACCAAAACGCTGTCTTGCATGACTGGCCAGTACCAAGCGCAGCACGAACTGAGGCGGCCCGGGAAAGCAGGTGCTGCCATGGGTGATATGTACTTAAGTATGGGCATAAGCTTCAACACAAACACACCGTCGTCATCATTCCGTCGTCGTCACTTTATCGCCTTCATTCCCTTCTGTTCATTCATTCGTGTTCATGCCGTCGTCATCGTTCTGCCATCCCATTCTGTCATCATCACTCCATGTGTTTCCATTTCACGGTCATCACGTTACCATCATCCCCTCATCATAACAAATATCATGTCATAATACCACGCTCAACATGCCATCATCATCGTGCAATTTTTGTCATTGCATCGTAGTCATAAAGTCATTATCATGCCGTCATCAGCACACCATTGTGGCCATGACGTCGTCGTCATATCGCCATCATCTTTCCATCGTCATTTTTTCTTTATTACCGTTCCGTTGTCAATGCGTTTTTGTCATGCAGTCGTCACCCATCCATCGCACCAGTTTATTCGTAGTCGTAATCATTGCAGTGTCATCGTGCCGCGGTCGTAAGGCCATTGACTTTATCATGTGGTCTTTATCCAGTTGTCATAGCTCATTTGTTGTCCTATCGTCATTGTGATGCCATCTTTTGCATGCCATCGTCGTCGTTCCGGATTCGCCATCTATTGTCGTCATGACGTCATTGCAATACCATCGTTATCATTCCATTTTTATCATTTCGTCATCGTTCCGTTGTCATCATTGTTTATTCATCATTCCATTATAGTCATTGCGTTGTCGGCATACAGTCTCCATGGTGTCGTCATGGTTATTAAGTTGTGGTCATTCGAGTGTTGTCATAACATTGTCGCCATTCGTGGGATAAGCATGTCGAGAAGCAAAACTTTATGCTGAGCTAGGACTTTCCCACTGAACATGTGTCCAACTTAGCCTTGCGTTTTATTCTTGCGAATTGTAATGAATCCAAAGAGCGTTATTCGAGAACAACAACGGAAGCTTCACTCTGACCGATTCTAAGCACGTGGGATCTGCAACCTTTTCTTTTTCTTTGTGCTGTTCAGTGTACTTACGTATGCACTAGCAAGCATGGGATCGAAACATGAGCATTTACATAGAGATGAAAACGTCAAATTATAAATTTCAAAGAGACAGCAAGTGAAGAGCATTGTGGTAATTTACCAATAAAGAAATGCGTTCTTTTTTACGGCCACTAAATATGTTTGTAAGAACTAGAGAGGTATTCAAGTAGGCGGGGCAAAACAAAGTACTAAGATGTCGAGAACTGGCATACCTACGCGCACACTGTCAATTGGTATGCAAATATATGCACAATCCACGCGAAAGAGAACTCGTGCAAAATGACGCAGAATGGCCAAGTGAAAACGAAGTTTCTTTCATGGGCGGCCGTTTCGAAGCAAGTGAGAGGACCATCACGGAGGAGAAGTCTGTCGTCACCATCATGTACGCCGAGCGCGCTTGCATGGTCACATTGGAAAACTTCCGATTCGTTGGGATTTAATGTCTTTTACGTGTGATCGAGCTTACTTCATACCGAGGACCTCTGCGGGTAAAGGAAAATGAGAGAATGTCTTGTGTTCCCAGGGAGAATCGCATCGTTGCTGGAGTTTCAGTTGTTATAAAAACGGCTGCTACCCAGCATTATGACAGTTTAGAAGTGTCCGGCTTTGTCTCCTAAAAGGCGCCTCACCAGGTCTGGCCATATTGAGCTGACAAGAGCAGTGCCTACAATGCACGCTAATGACCGTGCCTGCTAAGTATTTCATCCCTACGGACTTCCAGCCAAACGCTGTTTACCCTTCTCGCGGGCGCCGGCTCCCAGCCGATGGGTCGATGTCAGCCTCACAAGGGGGGTCGATGTCAGCCTCACAAGGGCACCTACGTACACCTACACCTATACACAAGTACACCTACGTATGGTAGTGTTGTGACATCACTCACAGTGACACGTGACTTCGAAAATTATTCAAGGCAACATAAGTAGCTTGTTTAATCTGTTGCTACAATAGAGAAATAAAAGTTCAGAGAAATGATAAAACATACAAACCCAATGCCTGCGTATTTTTGTTTTACGTCGTAGCCTAGCAAGAGAGACGTAGTTCTGTTTCGTCTGCTTATTCCCACGTTGTGTATTCGCGTGCGCAGAGAACGAAACTACGCCAATATCTACCGTGTTATAGCGCCACGATCATGCTGTGGGATGCTTTCGCGTCCGCCTGAGTGATCGGGATTGTGGCACCGACTTGTACCGCTAACCAGGTGTTCTCGTGGAGAGCGCGCAAAATCGTCCGCTGTGCAAAATGAGACAAACGCAACAGCTCGCGCTTCAGACCATCACTGGAAGTGCGCCACTGAGCAAACCCGCGAGTCAGAGAAAGAAAAGAAAGGAAAAGAAGGGCGTGCCCGTGATGTACCTTTCAAGCTGTATGTACGATCGCGTTAGTTTTTTTGTTTTGTAGCTGGCGTAGCCGCTTTAAAGTTCTGGTACCGGTTGATCGAACTAGTGCGTTTAAGTTACGGAATGAACGGAAACTGGTGCCGCCGAATGAAATAGCAATGAGGGCTTGCAAGCCAAAATTTACACTTCCATAGGCCTTCTTCTATATCTGACACCACTTTAATCAACACCGGGTGGCGCATATCATAATTAAGCAACAAGCTTTTTTCTGCGCTCTGGCAGGTGCAGAAATATATTGAGGGAGCTCGGTTCAGGAATATTGCTTTCGCAACCAAACCGCTTAGAAATAGGAGTAACAACGACAAAAGTTATTTATACTTTGATAATTGTGCCAGGAATGCTTGTGCGCGCTTATTTTAAAACAATGACATTGACCCGGATTAACTTTCGCGCTGCATAACTAGTTTTTCTTACGAACGCAATAACACTACCTTTAGAAAAAAAAACACACGCATGAAAATATATACACCAGGAATGATTTGCCGGCCCTCTGGTTTCTCTGAGACCGGAAAAGCCTTCCGCAAATTGTTCGACAGTTGTCATAGCGAGATTAACGTTTCATTTTATGAGGCTTTTTCTTATCTTCACTATATTACGGGTTACCGCGTTACTTCTTTCAGTCTATCGGAGCAGTCATGCACTACAATTTTCCCTTTCTTGTTGCCTTCAATTATCTTACGATTATATTCAAATTTTTGTGCGTATTAGCGAACTGCTTGAGAATACGACATACGCTTCTCTTATTTTTCCGAATTAGACGGGGAAAAATATGGAATCCTGGCGAAATAGCGCCAGTATTTGAAAGTCAATGTCCGGGATAAGAAATCTTCTCCACTTCATCTTCAAACCAGCTGTCTAAAATGGTTTGCATCAGAATTACGCAGCGCTTTTGGACATTAAAATATGCAAGCGAAAGCAGAAGGGAACCGTATAAGAGGCCAACCTTAGGAGTAACGTGATCTCATACATTTCTTAGTCTTTTGATCTGCTATTAATTGAGCTTGTTTCTATTTTCTCCCCTGAATTTTCGCAAAAATAGCAACTGCAGAAACAGCAGCCCTTGGCTTGTATTCTATAGCGAGTTTCTTGAGGCATTGAGGGATGGAATGCCCGCCACCATTGGGAGGCACAGCTTAAATTTTGATAAGGAACTGGCGGAAACTTTTCGAAGAAAAAGAACGGAGAGTCAGTATTAGGAAATTGGGCTCAAATGTCATTTCTTAATCTGTCATTCTGGCTATTTAGATACGAAGCTATACCATGTATGATGACGGTATATTGTTTGTTGCTCAAAATTTATTTGTATTTCATATGTTTCGTTTCGTTTGAAAGAAATGTGCGACTTTCATGCATTACTGCGAGCATTTGACCCTTGCGAGGATCATTGTGGCTATTCAGATACGAATCTATACCATGTATGATAAATGTATATTGTTTGTTGCTTACATTTCTTTCTTTCTGTTTTATCTGTTTCGTTTCGTTTAATCGAAATGCATGTACTGATGCTTGAAGATCGCGCTTTTCGTAACTACTCGCTGTACATTATGTCCTGAACATTCTAGTTAAATGTCATAGAAAACCTGCGGCAGCCCCAACTTGTAGCCGGAACACTTGGGGAACAACCACACGGATGCAATGGGCCGCCATAAAAGCCGCCACCTAAACTTCTTGAGAAGTGTCGGTCAACAACTGCTGCTCAATATGTCCAGTTTCGAGAGAACCAAGGGTTTTACGAATGATAATGCGCTTTAGAAAGGTTTACAGCCATTGCTTCACTTTGAGAGGGCAACTCCGCTGAAATTATGTTTTTTACAAAACGACTGTGAAATTAAAGCCAGGAAAGATTAGAGATCTTCCTTACCCGCTTTGTTCCCTGAAGTGACTATTATGCGATTAATGGAGAAATAGCTAAACTTTAGCCTTCTGCTATGCGATTTATGGAGAAAGTTGCCTTCTATATGCCGAGCCGCACCGGAGATCATTATGAGCCTAAATAAAGAGAAACAAAGAAGGCTATAAACATGAACTGCAGCACTCCATTTTTGACGTAGTCAGACGCTGGCTTGTCGGAGATGCAACAAAATAACACTGGGTACAATGTCAGTGTTCTAGCAAAGTGGTTATAAAATAAGATTTCACCGTAGATTATATTTCTTGCTTTTTGCTCTGCCAGCCGAAATAAGGCCTCTGCTATTGGCTTGTTCACATAAATGAAAAGAAAAAGGCTGAAGTTCCAGTACAGAGGTCGGTGTCAACGTATATACCCTTTCAGGACTTCTTTACACCTTGCGAGTTTTTTATGTGTACAATATCTGTTGATAGAAGCGGCAACGGGAATTACCTCCTCACATACCAATAATTCAGGCGATCTGCTCAGACAAAATAAATAATGATGATAATAAAAACGCTAGAGACACAGATGTTGATACTCGATGTTTGCTTTCATTCTTGATTCACATTTTGATTTCCCTTGACGCCTGCTCCCCCTGAGGACATTTTTTTTTCTCCCGAAAGACGTGAATCAAGTTTTCAAGCTACTGTTCTTTTCTAAGCGCCGGTGCATGATAAGTGATAAGTGAATGGTTCTGACTAAGCATTTGAAGTAGGGGTTAATGTTTCGTCGTGGGCCATGATCCAAGGAATGAAAAGTTCCTGGTGGGTGAATTATAATTCACACCAACAGTGAAGACGTGTTCGCATGTGTACGAGCAAAAAAAAAAAAGCAGGTAACGAATGATATAACAAAGTGATATGCGTAGCAAGATGATGAGTTGCACTAGAGGAAAGAATATTCTGGCTTTCATTATGCGGAGCTCCTTCTTGTGACCGGGTGTTGTTCTTCGCATTGTTGTCCCTTAAGCGCAACGTTTCACATGGAGCATTTTACTAAGCATATAAGTGCACTGAACTGATACCTATAAGCATTAATCTACAATGGGTTGCCTCATAATCAAATTGTGGTTTCGGAACGTAAAAGCGCAGAATTTAAATAACCTTTAGGTACTCTATACTGTTTTTCTTGTGCGAAAAAAAGTTATTGATTTCTTTTTGTCAAAGCTGACCCTTTGAATGGGTTTTTAGATAATATTCCTTTGGAGCCCTGTATCCATTTTGGAATTGTTCCCTTATTGAGGGTACGGCGGCAAAGCGTGCATAACTTCGTCACTCTGCTTGATGCTGTGCAGTACACAATCCGCTGCACCACATTTTAAGAGGCTTATAAATATTTTAACTAGTTTTCCGGGTGCACAAATAACCTAAATGATCTATTAAGAAAGCAATGGTACATCGGAAATGATTTCGGAATAGACATTTTATATGAAACGGCATTTATGCGTTTGGCGTGTTAGGCGAATGTCCTGTTTAGGCAGGGTATCATTCCGCATGTGGAGACCAACCCGGAGAGGAGTGTAGTTGTCACGCACTGCATGAACGAAGAGCTGCATACAGGATGTGGTGTGTCATACGCATAGAGCCCAGAGCCCTTCGGCGCCCCTTTGAGCTAACAAGCGTATCCAACTCAACCTTCTCATTAGTGGAGCAATAGATTGCAACATCTGTCCTTTACTAAGAATCTTGGATGTTCTCAGGTAAACAAAGTGCGTGACGGTGGCCGTCCTTTATGGCACGCAGAGAGCCTCTGCCAGGGACTACACCTACGTAAAGCGTCCATATTTGAAGATAAGAAAATGACCAACATATCGATAAGGAAATACAAAATAACGTAGCATATAAACATTACATGGGCGCGGTAAACTCACAGCGAAATGGTAACCAAATGCCATGCGAACGCTAGCTAGAGAGGCCCGGCGCACAGCGATATCGAGAGACAGATAGATGGCTTATACATGCATCAGCGTGTGACCCGGGTGGCGAGTTGGCCAAGCTATACGGTAATGAGATTACGTAATAAGACCGCTTTACGGGCTCGTAAAATGGCGCCGTCGTTTCGAGGCTAGCGCGTTACGATGCCGGCCAGGGGTGCGTCTAAAAGCGAGGAGAAGCTGCTTCGAAGACCGATTAAAATGGACGGAAGAGCTCAGCCTGGATAAACCACGCCCTGCCACCCTTCCGTTATCTTTCTTTCCACTAGCAGTGGTTGCGCCTCGTAAAACGGTTGCGCCATCGCACACCAGCTGTGTACGAGAGGAGGGATGCAGAAAGCGAGAGAAAGGCCAGCGACGCGTTTTAGAGGAGGCGACTCGACGTGGGGATGTTTTGCGACCGCCCCAACGGGCGACAAAGCAGCCGGCTTCGGTATCGTGCTGCGAACGGGCTTACCCCCTCCGAGATGCTCTGGCATAAAACCGCGTCCACTTTCCTTGATACGTTATTTGAATCTCATCGGGCACTCACGACCGCAGTCTGTCGCGCGTTTTTAAACCTTGGCGAGTAATCCACGCACGTTCTGCCAAGTGCAGTACTAGTTTGGGATGCTTCGGCGGATGTTAGTTGAGCGTAGTTTATGAAGCGAGCTGATCGCTTGCAAGGTCGGGATTCGATGTGAGGAGAGTTCTCCGCAAATTCTGCTTCTTCCTTTATTTTTCTTTAAAACAATAGGGCTCTTCAAGAAACAGGATTTACCAAACATGGACAGAAATTTCCTCTGCCATGCTCGAAAGGTAGAAGTTGATGTCTTTGCCGGGAGCAGTATTTTAGTAGTTAGCTTTCGATTAGTTAAGGGGTGTCGCTAAAAACGCTGTCTGATTATCATTGTCACAACATAACCTGTCGTCGTCGTGCCTATGCTGGTACTATAGTAGGGCCGCGGGCAGCTTAGGATAGTAAATTGGTTATTGCCGTCAATCGTGTCTTGCCTGCGTTTGTTTATATGTTTATCTCTGTTATCACTATGCTCCAGAGAATGACTCAGGGGTCTAGGGTCTATCATTCATAAATTAAAGCGGCCACATGGAAGTACACAAGTTTCCCACATTTTCGGACACTAGTCATAGCGATACTTTCTTGAGGGTGACTGGCCTAAGTGAACGTCTTTGACTAGCTCAGGCCCTCCACGTGCGTGCGCAAGCTCCCCGCGGCTTTCCTCCGCCTCCCCCCTCTCTCTATCTTATCCTTCTGTTCCCTCTTTCCCGTCTCCCAGAGTAGGGTAGCCAATCAGACGGATTTCTGGTTAACATCACTGCCTTCTCTCTTTATTTTCTTCTCCTCCTCCTCAGCATAGAACTATGGCTATTATGGTGGCGCTACAATACACCAAGAAAAGAGAGAAAAACAATAGATAGTCTCTAGCCTTGCTGGCCTGATTGTAACATTTCGGCTACAGTTTCGGCTACAAAAAACACACCATTCAGGCTGACATCAAGGAAAGTCTACTGTATCCGATAACGCGAGTTTGTACGGTTGAATGGGTAGGATAGCGGAGAGTTCACACAAATTCACCGCCGAATTTGTCACACGACGCCTAATTTATTATCGCCCACCGCTGAGCGCAATTAAGGAAAAAAAAACACACATTGCTAGATCCTATTCTTCATTATTAGGCGATACTTTTCCACGCAAAAAAAAAAAGCTAGATGCTTCGTAAAGAGCATGCAGAATGCTGCCGCCGCTTGCCTTAGCACTTTTTGCCAACGCTACTTACCATCCTCCTGCAATCACCATTGTCCAATTGGTGTCATAAATTTTACGTGCTGGTTTCAACACTAAATAGAACAAAAATATCGTCCTACGACAAAAAAAGTCACCTTTTCTTTTTCACACGCAAACACGCGCGCATGAACATTTGGAAAGCAAAAGCTATGTGATAAAAGCAAAATAATAAAGTCCCATAATAGCTTCGAGGTAGGTATCCCGAGAGAGATATCATTTTCCTCATAGCAACCAATTGAGCAACCTGAAAATTTTGGGGATCCCACAAAAGTCCTTCAGCTCTCTCGAGGAAAGTGCGCCGAATGAAATAAGAAACGGGTGAACCGCAAGTGAAGGAGAACAACGACAGGGAGAGGAAAAAATACACGTAGAGCAATAACACTACAGTGCCCACTTTGTTTTCTAGGCATATGGGCAACAACGCTCGCTTTCGCAAGCTTATCATGGCGCAAGATGGTTTTCGGTTTCCGTATAATATCCATAAGTGGCTGTCGTGGAGGCACGCCGTTGCACGGCCCCCCTCGTACGTAATGCGTCGCGAGGCCCATAAGTGACAGCTCCTTTGGGACGAGCAAGAAATAGAATGCAAAAAAACGGTAACTTACAAAGGAAAATGACCACTGAGCTGAAACCTGAACACCAGCCGCCTGTCAAGCATAATCTTGTTACAATTTTGAAACCGAAGTCGCTCACATTGCGGACAATTTCGAGGCCCTCGCCGTCCCTTCTACCGCTGAACAGCCTCACCTCGGCTTTGTGCTTTGAGTGCAACATGAACCGTACATCATCAAGTATAAGCTACGAAACAACGCCACTGTATAGAACTCAAGCCTGAGCTGCGTACATCAATCTTTGTTTCGTGATTCTGGACATCGTTGCAGTTCAGAAAATGAAAAAAAAGGGAGAGATAAGAAAAACGCAGAGACAAGGGGCAAGTGTTGTGGGAAGCGCAGATGCCTCGGGAACGGGAAAATGAAATATTGACTTTGAGTTAGCTGAGAGGGTGTTTTATACTCGCGGGTATGGAGGGAAAGGCACGGTGGCAAATCTCGCACAAGTGAGAGCGCTTCTGAATAGAGTCCTGCGTTTTAATCCGCGTTAGGTTAGGCTGAGCAAGAGAAAACATAGGCACCTTATTATCAACAGTTAATTCATACAAAACGCGCTACGGAGTATAAAAGTTGAAATGTTTTGCGGCTTTTCTCTGGCGCGTCGGGGCAAACGCGAAACCATCGCACGTGGAAGCTGCGTCGATTCAGCGTCTGTTCCGAGCAACCAAAAGCACCGTCAAACGCTGGCGGACTGCTTGGCGCCGTAAGACATGTGCAGCAGCCAAGCGCCCGTAGCTCTTCCTTCATAGTCACAGAAATTTGTCCGCGAGTACAGTGACCTATAACAGTTTCTTGCGGCGTGTAATAATGTGTGTATAGGTGAGGCGAATCCTTTCCGTAACTGGCTGCTTTTCTTTCTTGTTTTGTTTTCTCGCTCTATAAATGGGGGGTAAACAAAATACAATTTTTCTTCTTTTTCCCGTATAGTTGAAAACTGAAATTCTCTCGTAGAATGAGGAAGAAACAGAGGGCAAATTCACCTGTGCAGAAGATCGGTCGAGGCACTGATATTCGGCTGGCACAGCGGGTTCTTTGTCCACTATACTGAAATTACGGACGCTGTATCACGTGACATCATATGAGGATGGCGTCACCACAAAATACGCAGCTGAGTTACCATGACATCACTTGGATATCCTTATAAATGACATAACTCTTTGCTTTTTGCTGCTTGTTCACTGTCATGACAACAATATTTCTGTTGGCTTCATACTCTAGATGTTTCTTCGCATCATTTGTGCCTTGCGGCCCTTCTTGACAGTGTGTGGTTGACTTTCTTGTCCAGGCGTTCTTTCACTTCGTTAACGGTATCAGAAATATTTGCCTTCACGTTAAAGTGTCTGCCTTCTTCTTAGAGCTTGGTTTCATCTCACCGTAACTTCGTATCGGAATTAAAAAGTAAGAAAACGAACATACTCATTAAACAAAACGAAAACAATGTCGCTAATAGGAGGGTGAAGCGTGAAATGGACATGGCACAGAGGGATATGCCTGAGGTTCCATTACACACCCACGAGTAGCAACATAGGGTTTCGATAGGGTCAGTAGAAAAGCGCCTTGCTGCCGAAAACGGAGGCAAGGCCCATCTGTAACGGAGACATGGTTTACCCAAACAGAGATTAGACTCAAACGGTAGTGGGTGACTCTTCCTGAAGTCACAGTGGTTTAGGAAGCGACAGCAAACCAAATTAACTCGGTGCAATCAAACAAGATAGCGGGGCCTCTCGTCAATTGAGTTTAAAAACTGAAATCCGACTTCCACGCTTCTTTCGCTGGGGCAAAACTATCCTCAGATTTGCGGTTACTGGGTAATATAAGTTGACGACAATTGGCCAAGTAGGCTACTGAATAAAGAAGTCCGTACAACACGCCTCTCTCTTATATCTATCTTTCTTAATGTCTTAATTTTGTTAAAGAGCACTCCGTATGCTTTATGGCTAACGCAGTGAAGCTTAGATGTACCTGCGCACTCGTCATTACAGTTTGGTATGGCTATTCAGCAGCACTCAACAGCATCGGTTCAAACATACACTTAGCTCACTATAGAGCTTCGCGTCCAAAGCTTCCATTGTGAGCCGCAATGAGCTGCCTTCCCCTTACTCACTTCCCCAAATAGGCCTAAAGCGATCATTTACATTAAGTATTCTCTGTGTCCAAAAGCGATATTTGTTGCGATCTGGCGCATGGGGAGGACGTCGATAACAACGCACGCCCGTAATAATCTGACTCTGCGAGATTGGTCACTATTGATACGAGCCGCGCAGGGACGAAAAAAAAGAAAACTTCGACTGCAGAGTCCAAATGCGCACACAGCCTGTTTCTAATTACGAACGACGGCAGGACGGTTCTGTATAGAAACTCACGGGCCGCTCGTCGTCTGTATTAGGGCACGATGGCAGCGAGAAGGAACAGTCTTTGCTTGCATCTGTGATAAACGAGCACACAAAGGGGAGGCGTATAATTAAAGCGCGGCTGGTGCCAACCTAATCAAAATTGTTCATGCGGGCAGCGCCTAATTCCCATGGCTGGCTCGATTTCGTGCTCGGAACTAACCAGTGAGCTATATGCCCTGCCACACGGGACCTAGTGATGGTGGGGATGTCAAATGATGGCATCGCTTGCGCGCCATGACTAAATCATGTTCGTTTAAGTGTTTTTTTCATGCACTCTAAACTTCGTGTAGTGAATTCATGACGTTGTGATGCCAGGCACCACAACTTCGTGGCTAAAACTAGCTAAGTTCAAGTGTGACTATGCGTAAACAGCTACTGGCAGAACTTATTACGGAAACGAAACTAACACAATATTGTGAGCACGTATTCGCTTTCTTAGCTATAATAGAAAAGTCAGTAGAGCGAGAAGAGACCATATTCGCGTGCGAAATACACGTATAAAGTACACAATGCCAAGGGAGTTTTGTTTTTTAAAAGAATTGTGCCGGTCAGCTACACAGCTTACTGATAAGAAAAAGGTATTACTTCCATTGCGAATAATGTACATCCCAGTTACTCGCCATACTATGCGTTCAAGTAGCGTTGCAAGGTATATAGGTCGACGTCCCGGGTTCGGCGCAGGCCACATTTCGATGGGGGCCACATGCAAAAACGCTCGAGTACTTAAGTTTAGGTACCCATGAAAGAACTCCAGACAGCCAAATTTAATCAGTACCCAACTACAATGTGCCTCATAATCATAACGTAATTTTGGAACGGAACACCTCATAATAAAATAAAATAATATATTTACAAGGTATGGGGGCATATCGAGTAAAATACGAGAAGAGAAATGAGGACATTCGAACACTGAGCCTGTGCGTAAAAGGAAAACGCTCGCTGAGATGACCGACTAGCCGGAATTTGGCAAGCAATCCTCGTGAGCGCGGAGTAAGGTATCTTCACCTTTGACTGTAGTGTAAAAGGAGAAAAAAATAAGAAACCGGCGAAGACAATAAGAACAGACAAAAATATTAGAACCAGTGGCAGGACACTTGATATTTACACACAAAAAAATGGAAGAAAACGTCAATGTGAAGGGTTGGTAGTGAAAAAAAAATGAAAGATGAGAAAGCACTTCCCATAAATTGAGAAGGAAGTATGAGAAGCCAGGGCCACCTTTCACAACGAATGCTTTAAATCATTGCGACTGGGCAGCCTGGCAGGTTTACTTTGGCTTCACGCTTAAGGTGCCGAGAAACACGGAAGCCGAAAAGTGAGAAAACGTCAGAAACACGAAAATAGAAGGAGAACGAGGAGTTAAAAGTAAATACAACACCTGGAAAACAAATGAGTGATATTTTTCTCTTTCTGTTCTCCAAATAGAGCACGCTGGCTCTGGCGACCAGCCTCAATTTTTCTTGGCGCCATGCTCGCTCCTTTAATAGCTATACTTCAGATTTAAAAGTACCTTTTTTGTTGAAAATTCTCGCAAAAGAAAACTTATCTCCTCCTCTTCTTTAGGCTTTCTATTATCGACTTGCTTTTAAGCTACGCCTTCTCTGTCTTTCGTCCGGATGTATCCGCCTGCGGGGGTCCTAGTACTGAATCAGCGGGAAATGGCAGAGCGCGAAACTTGTAAAAGGGCCCAGCTACAGATATAGTCTCACCTGCCATTTCCACCGTTTCCACTGCCGCTCCTCTTATGTGCGTGGCTACAGAAAACAGTACGGCTCATTGTATGACGTCCAATTGCCTGTCGTCTTCAGCGAGAAACGGACGTATCCAGCCCGTTGTCATGAACCTCTAACAACCAAGGACTTGGCTAGATAAGTTAATTGCGACTTTAAGAAAGAGATTTCAGAAAATTTTGTGTACTCTTGTAAAAGAAATGAAGCAGTAAGTGCCTTTGAAAAAGCATGCGCATCACTAACCCTTCATCGTTACTTTGACTTCGCCAGGTGTACCAAGTGACGGCTGGTATTCGACTGTCGCTAGGCATTTCCTGGCTATCCTTGCCGTGCTTGTAACCTAACATAACTGCCGCACATTCTTTTCCAATCTTGCCTGTCTCCTAACACAAGCTCGTGATACGAAAAAGCGAGTCGTATGACAGAGCGCTTTCGCTGAATATTATGAGTAAGGCAAAGTACGATGCGGCTTGCCTGGAACTTTATCTTGCAGAGCCGGCGGCGCGCCCCAACAACCCACCTCTACCTGCACTGAAGGAATTGGGAAAACTTACTGGGGCCGGACTTTTGCCGCAAGCAGAGTCGCCACCTGGCGGGCACTGGTTGAACCACGGACAGTGTAGATTGCGCCATGTGTCGTCTGCTTCGTGGTACGTGTTTACACGGGTGCATACGGCGTGCCCATTTTCAAAGACCATTTATGCCACCGCTGTAGCACGGCCGTAATAAACAGTCTTGCATTTTTTCGACGATGTTTATAAGCATTTAGCCTTGCGCTATCGTCTCTGCGCTGTAGTAAGGCTGTAGTAACATCAGTGACTGCCCGTGTCAAGAACGCAATGTGTGACCGTCGCACCCTCCGTTCGCCACAGCCGTACCCATCTTTATTGCCGCTTTGTGTTTCTCGTAAACCACAGAAAAACATTTCCCCCTCTTTTTAAGGAAATCAAGTGGCTCCAGCAATATGTGAATGCCTCGCTTTAGCGAATTGCCGGGTGTTGATCATTCCGCAATCTCTATGATCCCACGCAGCAACAACAACAACAACAACAACAACAACAACAATAATAATAATAATAATAATAATAATAATAATAATAATAATAATAATAATAATAATAATAATAATAATAATAATAATAATAATAATAATAATAATAATAATAATAATATTTGTTAGCAAACATTCAGTGTCGTTCCAGCTCGCTGATACAAAAGGAAAACTTAAATATCGTATTAGTTATGATAGACAGCAGTATCTAGACGCAGGTATATAACACATAGTGAAAAGTTGAAAAGTGGTTACTATAGTTTCCTTTTGCTCTTCAGTGTGGGATAGTTAGCGGGACCGAAAACAGCGGCCACTGTTAGTTGAATTGAAACGACGTAATGATTTTAGCCTCTTCAATAATTAGAACTTTGCGCGCAGCCATGCAACGGTAACGTTGTGCCTAAATTACGCGATTTTTTGTGTACTGCGAGAAAAAATATTCTCGTCGGAGGCAACCTGGCGATCCTGCTAACGTGGTATCAATCGTGGGGGCCTACCTTGTTTATTTGAGCTTATTAACTGTCCGCGTTTTGCAGCGAATTAAAAAAAACTGAAAAGAAAGAAAGAAACGGAGATGTATACGTAAAATCGGTTATATAACGTGCGCATCACTTTGCTGCTTTAACTTCGATGTGGAGTGTTGCACTCTGTTAAAACGAGCTTCCGTGGCAGGTGGCGAAGCTGCCTTGCAGCATGTGCCCTGGAAAGAGGAAGGGGAACGATTTGTTGTTATTGATGTGACTCTCGGGCAGCTTTGTCTACTTGATCATTTACACTGATCTCTCAATGGCCAGGTAGCCACTGGAAAATAATTCTTGTGGCCTTTCTGTTTGACGTCGTGATGAAGTTTGACAATTACGTATGCTAGCTGTTCGTGGGCTTCGCCTCTGAGAATTGACTGCATGCTGTGTAAAGCCGGTCTCGAGTCGAAAAACACGGCCCATGTACCAGGACTCCTTGTGTCAATAAATTGAACCGCGCTGCGCAGAGACGTGAGTTCATCAGCCGTAGACGTCGTGAAATGTGAAGTCTTGAATCGCAGTGTTACTCCTCCTCTTGTCGGTATAAACTCAGTAGCGCCAGAACTGGTCAATGTGGTCGATCCGTCAGTACAGTTGTGTGCGTGGCTATATACTGTGTTTCCCGTACAACGGGAGTAAGCTCAATTGTTTTAGTGCAAGCGGTGGTAGATCCGACTTTTTCCGAAGTCCTGGAATTCTAAGGTATACTTCAGGACAGCAGAAATACCATGGAGGAGACACCGAACTTGACGCAGGTGTGTACCCCGATGTAAGCGAGGCACGATATGCACTGGCAGTTGTGCTAAATGAAGTGGGGTTTCTTTTCAAGATGAGTGCGGCAAGGTGGTGGCGAGGGGTCCGGGCAGTGTGCCTGATATGTTCACGCATAATCTCGACGACGATGTGCGTCGTGATTGAATAATATTGAGCAATAAGCTTGAGCTGTAATTAAGAAAAGGGCCAAGGGGGAGCGCCAACGCAGGGCAAATACACATGAAGAAAAAGAAAGAACGTGCTTTAGTCGTCTAGTTCTGTTAGTAAGGGCGCAATTGTGTACAAAGATAAATCGGTAGGAATTAGCGGGGAAAGAAAAGACGGTTCTCCACACCTGCATATGTCAGTCATCTCAAAGTGATACAGAACTTGTCGAAAGTTTTTAATTACACTTAGCGACTTCTAATCGTTGACTTGAAGATGCTATTGTCGAAAACGAATTGTTGGGCTAGTTCGTAGCGCGTTTTTTCCGAAGGGTCCCAAAACAGACAACGAAAAAGCAACTGGAGGACTTAGCACAACGTCCGCATTTACCAGAGCACAATGCAAAAAAATTAACTCTTCATTTGCGCGACGCAGCCATTCCGCAGTGGTTCGAATGTTCGCCGGGAAAAACACAAGACAGTCCTCTTAACACTAGGAAGGACGTCCTTCTTTGACGTCGTCACATTACGTCTTGCGTGAACCTAAACACGATGATCGAACAAGCGCAACCGGTTTGTTTCCTAGCACATAACTGCCATATTATTTTATTTATTTTATTTATTTAGAGTGCCATCAGGGCCCAGAAGGGCGTTACAGACGGGGTGGGTACAATAATAATAATAAAGAAATACATGCTCAAACAATTATTAGTATTAAGGTGATAAATTCAAAACATAATCAGTTATTGCAGTCTTGAAAGATGATGCCTCCTCGATGCAGGCGGTGGAGGGGGGAAGGCGGTTCCACTCGGCACTGGTTTTCGGCAGAAATGAGTCAGACAAAACATTTGTGCGGCAGAAAGGAATGGACACCTTAAACCGATGACCAAGACGCGACGACATGTACGAAGGCTCTGAAATTAAATCTTGTTTAAGCGAGCTGTTTTGGTAAAAGATTTTTTGAAAAAGGCAGAGACGGGAAATTTTTCTTCGAATGTGCAAGTTAATAAGGCCAAGGCATGACTTCATTAAAGAAACGCTAGATGTGCGGGAATAATTAGAAAGGATGAAACGTGTTGACCTGTTCTGAACTGACTCAATGGTATCTGCTAGTGTTTTTTTGACCAGGGTCCCAGACAGATGACGCGTACTCTAGCTTCGATGTAATTAGTGTTTTGTAGAGCCGTAACTTCACATGGGGTGGGGCTTTTGAGAAATTCCTGCGAATGTAGCCAAGATATCTGTTTGCATTGTTAGTGATATATTCGATGTGCGCATGCCACGAAAGATTACTGTTTAGCTGGATTCCAAGATATTTATAGGAAGTCACGTGCTCAAGATTGGTTTCATTGATAATATAGCCGAAAGGAGTTGGTGAGTTCGAGCGACGTGAGACAGATATGATTTTCCATTTAGTCGGATTTAAGAACATTAGCCATTGTGAACACCACCTTGAATTTTTATCTAGATCTTTCTGAAGCATAAAGTTATCATGCTGATTAGTTATTTCACGGTATAGAACGCTGTCGTCGGCAAAAAGTTCAATAGTACTATTAACTACGGCAGGTAAGTCGTTTATGTAAATTAGGAATAATAACGATCCCAAAACGGAGCCTTGAGGAACACCTGACTTCACGTCGCAGTGCGGGGATGCGGAATCGTTAGCTGTTACAAACTGGGTACGGTTGTTGGGAAAACATCCTGTCCATTTCAGAATATTAGGGTCAATATTAAGAGTACTAAGTTTAAGAAGCAGTAAGTGATGAGACACCTTGTCAAACGCTTTCGCAATATCTAGAAAGATACAGTCAATGACTTGGCCTTTGTCTAAAGAGGAAGAAATGTTATGTATAAACAATATTAGTTGTGTTTCGCAGGAGTAGTTCTTGCGAAACCCATGCTGAGATGAAGTGAAGAAAGAGTTGGATTCAAGAAATGAGACAAGATGGAAAATATTACGTGTTCAAGGATTTTGCAAGGCACGCTGGTAAGTGAAATGGGTCTGTAATTGAGAGGAGAATGCGGGTTACCTGATTTCAACAGAGGCACCACCTTCCCCACCTTCCAGTCTACGGGCAAAGTTGAGCACTCAATAGATTGGGTGAAAAGGTACACAAAGAATATAGAGGAGCAGACAGCAGTATTCCTAAAAAATTTAGAATTAATTTCGTCGGCACCACAGGATGACCATAGTTTTAAATCTTCAATTAAATTCAAAATCCCCGCAAAATTGACAAGTGGATCCATGGGAAAAAAAATCTTTGCGCATGTGCGGCACTGTATCAACACAGCAAATAGAAAAAGATTTCGCTCAAGTGTCATTTAGGACATTGCAACATTCTGCATTGCTCATGGTGTTACCATCCGTGTCTGTAAGAGATATGATATTCTTCTTTTTTATTTGAACACTGCTCCAAAATTTTGTCGGATTTGTAGAAAGGAGTGAAGGTAGATAGGTATTAAAAAAAACATCCTTCGCTTCTTTTAATGCCTTACGATGAGCATGCAGCGCACTTGAATAATCATTCGAACGAGTAGATGTTCGACTGCGTTTTGCAACACGGAAAAGGCGTTTTTTCTTGTTTGATAGTCTTGTTAGTTTCGCGGAAAACCAAGGAGAGCGTTTCTTTCCAGAAAGTTTGCACAGTGGTACATATTTAGCGACAAGGGACGTGGCTTTGTTTTTAAACAAGTTCCAATTTTCTTCCACGGTACGGCTGAAAAATTCTGGTATACAGCCATCAATGAATACTGCAAGCTCATTATTTATTGCAGTGTAATCCCCACTCGCATAATCTCTAATAAATTTTGCATTGTTCTTCTCACATCTAACGGGGCCTGTTACAAAAAAATGCAAAAACCAGTGATCGCTTAGTCCTGGGAAACAAGTTAAAGAATGTACTAAGTTTGGTTCAGTGACAAGGATCAAGTCTAGAGTGTTAGATGAAGTAGTGCCAGCTCTATAGTTGGCGTAGAAACAAGTTGCGTAAGATTGAAGTTTAGGCACAAGTTAAGGAAAGATTGACTTTCTGTTGACGTACCGACAACAAAGGGCGATACTGAAGTCCACCTTATTTTGGGGAAATTAAAATCGCCTAAAAGGAATAACGGTGAGTGTGGAAATTTTGAGACAAGAAAATTCAGAGTGTCATGCAGTTCATCGCAAAAAGTAGACGGTGTACTTGGCGGCCGATAACACGCACAAAGCAATGTGTTTTGGTGGTTTATGACAATACGTACACAAACCAATTCTAAAGACGACGCAAGTGGAATCCTATAAGACACTATATTGTCGGCGACGGCAATTAAAACACCACCGCCTGATTTTAGGTTGCGGTGATGACGGTGAACAACGTAATTCTTGTCACAGTGGAACAGCTCTTCGCTAAGAATTTTATCGGTCAATCAAGTCTCGCTCAATACAACCTCGTCAACGGCACATGAATCGAAAATAGATGCTAGAGCTTCACGTTTATTAACTGCACTTCGCACATTCGATAATAAAAAAGAGAAATCACGACAAGGTTGGCTGCGTGGCCGGTGCCTAATTTCTGTTAAGGAAAAGAAGCGTCAGAATAGTGGTTAGTAGCAGTGGACGATAATTCAGCAGTACAGGGAACATTGCCCAATTGAAGTTCACAGACCCTTTCGTTATCAGGAGAGTAAATATAACATTTTTTGTTGATATATAGCTTGTTGTATTTCACAGTGAAAAATTGACCGCTTTCTTTGCCAAAGTCGTACAGTTTAGTTCTGACAGCTCTAGTTGCCTTACAAAAATCTTCACTTACGGAAAGACCAGTTGTCGTTTGTAATTTTGTAGTAAACTTAAATTAAATTATGGGCATTAACGTCTTAGAGCTTCGAGGGACGCTGCAGTGTAGGGCTGCGCATTATTGCTTGACAGCATGCACTTCCTCGGCGCGCACGCAAAGCTGAATATTCGATGTGAGTGAGTGAAGAAACTTTGTTGTGAACGCCTGCAGAACGGTTAGCCTTCCCCTGTTAGGGAGGCGTTACCGTGACGCGGCCATGACGTCTTCGCGGCGTGTGACGCCTCTACATTTTTTTTTTTGCATTCCGTCATCATCGAAACGCGGCGGTCGCGTCCAGAAACGAGCCCCAAACATTTTCCTTCTCAGTACAGCACCGAGGAGCGCCTGTTAGCAGTATAACAGCATTTTGTTCGGTGAGCATAGGTGACTTGCCACCTCTTTCAACATGCAAATTTTTCACCATGCTTGGATACTTCGCGCTATTTAAAAGTGACATAGCTCTCTGTTGAATCGTGTCGCATGATCTAAAACTATTTATGACATACAGAGATGCAGGGTTGAAAAGAAAAAAAAAAGAAACGCATGATGAGTGGAGGATTACTTGATGTTGTGTAGTCTTCTGTCACTAGCCATGAACAGCACATGTCGGAAAAAAAAAACTCGGCAAGCAAATACACGGGAGCAAAATTTCATGGAAACAGCGTATCTCGAAGTATATTGAAGCCGCAACGTCATTGTCTCCGAGCAACTAGCAAGACGAAGGCGCAGGCCGCCTGTAAAGAAAGTAGAATCAAGCCAACGTGGCAAAACAAAGATGAGTCGTTAAAAAAGCAAGGAAGACGAGGTATTAAAGAAACAAAAGAAAGAAGCGGAAACACTACAAAAAGAACAGCGATAGGAAAAAAAAAAGAACTTTGGTGTTGAAGCTTTGCACGAACAGTGGTGCCTCAGGGCGAACAGAGACGGAACACACTCGAAAACACAGCTCGTCACGTCATCGGAGGGAGACCTGACTCGATCCATCTCCGTCGTACGAGCGGGAACAAAGGCGACGACCAACCGATCCAGAATGCCGGCAACGGGAGAGATAAAAAACAAAAAAAAAAACCAGAAAACGTAAAATATAACGAAGCAGAGCCGCCTTGACGCGCGGCGCCGGAGCACCCAGGCACGCACACGAATCCTTAGCTCAACTCGTCGTGTTCGTACTTCCGGGCTTATAAGTCAGAAAAAAAAGAAGCAGAGAGTGGGGAAAGGGGGATCGATGGATATTAACGCGTGTTTGATTTATGACTGAATCGATAAAAGTGACTTTCCAGACGTTGTATTTATCTTCCTTTCTTTCGTAGGCCAGCCGCTCAACTTGTCTTTCGTTTCTTGCTGCTTTCTCTCGAGCATATATATACGCTCAATGTTATGCTATATCCATGTTTTATTTTAAGGAATATTTGGTACATGGCCACCTTTATTTGAATCCGTTCTTTGTTTTTCATTTCGTTCCTCCTGACGTCCATGATACCAGCCTACATCTGTACCCTCTCACCGACATAAGCTAGTGTCAACCAGAGGACGCGTCACTGAAGCATTGATCGAGTAACAGCTAACTTTACACATCCTATGAGGAACCACTTTATGAGGCACAATTAGCATGGGACCCGCTAATTTGGATGAAACGAAGCGAAACCATGACAACAAAGAAATATGGAGCGTCCGACCAGATCAGCTTTGTTAGGTGGCCTTCGCAATTGACGGGGGAAACGCTCAGAAAAAGATTGAAATATGGGGAGGGGGGTCCATAATCTGAATGTTATGCAAACGTAACTCTAATTAGTAGAATGCTTGCAGAAAATTAGGCAAACCAACTGTTATTTTATGCCAATAAAATGTTTACGACGGCAGCGGCAATCGTATCTTTAACCAAACGTAACACGTCAGGCAAGTATAACTTAATGACACAAATGTTCAGATGCAGACACGGCCTGAATTTCCGGTTGAGATAATTGCACATTGAATGCACGCACCCACAATAGGGACGACGTATGTTGACAACTTCTGTGTATCTTTCGGTTGCCGACTTTTTACAGCGACGCTGTCTATGAGTAGGATCCCGTGATTTCTTCGTGGTGTAATGTGGACAGGTAGCTATCATCAATGGCTCACACGCCCAAATCGAATGACTCATACCCCCGTAAGAGAAAGACTACAAGCACTCAGCAACGTGAATCGAGCAGTAGATAAATTCTTTGAAATCAAGCATAGAACATACAGAACATCATACGTTTCAATAAACAACAAGCTCAAAACGAGCATCGGAACCGCATAATTAATGATCGCTCCTGATGACAATGCAAAGCACGTAGCGCTCCCCGCATATGTTTGCCGGGAAAGATTAGTGTTGCGCAAGCTTCTGCGGCGACGGCAGCTTGACGTAACCTACGATGCAGGAAGTGACGTAACATCACTTACGCACGTAAAAAAAGAACCCGCCTAGCAATCGATTTGTGTTGTGACAGTGCTATGGCAAGGCCTCGTATAGTAAGGACTCCTGAAGAGCAGCGTGCATACGAGGCGCGGCGAATTTTCCTTCTCTCTGGTCCACTCCTTGTAGCTGCACGAAGTAGCGGCGCTAGCGAAGGTGCAGGCCGTCGAAACGTCTTAGGCTTATAATTACATAAAGTGCATGTGAATGTCGTCACGTGAATACTTTCAACCCACGTCCCAATGGGTAATCGTTCTCGTTGCCGTTTACAGCTTCATTGCCCAACCACCTTCACAGCGTACATCGAAGACCTTTTTTTTTTGCTTCTTGTTACTTCTTACCTCTGGTAGTGAGTGCTGACGGCAGTTGTAGACAACGTTGTAATAACGCCGGCAGGATCACAAAGGAACTACGCTGGCCTCTGACAACCGTGGCATGACGACTACGGAATTGCCACGGCTGCATGACAATGACGGCACGTCGACGACTGCGTGATTACGAAGTGGTGACGACTGCACGACAACGACTTAAGACGACAGAATAATGATGGCCTGATGGCGAAAAGATGGCAAAGAAGCACCGGAAAGCTAACTTGAACTCGCTGGTACAAGAGGACGTTATATCCAATAACAGCTCGAGAGACAGGACAGGCAGAACTTAATAATATTTGGGGTTTTACGTGCCAAAACCACTTTCTCATTATGAGGCACGCCGTAGTGGAGGACTCCGGAAATTTTGACCAACTCGGGTTCTTTAACGTGCACCTAAATCTAAGCACACGGGTGTTTTCGCATTTCGCCCCCATCGAAATGCGGCCGCCGTGGCCGGGATTCGATCCCGCGACCTCGTGCTCAGCAGCCCAACACCATAGCCACTGAGCAACCACGGCGGGTGACAGGCAGAACGAAACTGAACAAGACGGCATGGGAAGAACGAAAGAGGACAAATAATTGACGACAATATAATCTAGACAACCAAATGACGACTACAGACTGTATCCGGTACTGGTCTGCACTATACCCGGACGACAAAAGAGGCTGGCTACGGGGGGCTAAACTGTGCTAGCCGCGCAAATGCTGCTGGCACAAGTGGCTTATGCGCTTTGGCGGACACATCTTTTGCAAACATGTGGGGTCACTAAGTGCGTAATTAACAAAGGTTTCTTCGTTAAATTTTTTAAGATTTCGCCGCGAAGTTATCCATCTATGAAAAGTATTTGAAGAAAATCTTACTGGAAGAGAATTCTTAGTTTTTGAACACTTCTAAAGCACTTTGTGTTCCGAGATACTACGCAATAAAACTGGCACTCAGTTTCTAATTTCTCATTCATAAGCGGGAATCTCTACCTTAAGACCCCCACTCCCACGTTGCAAAGCTCGTTGCATGGAAAAAGGGGAAGCCAGTCTTGTTTTTGCCAGCCGAGAGCAACAACACAGCTTTTATTTGCTCCGTCCAGGTTCTAGAATGGGGTATTATACGGAATCAGTTAGGTCCATATGGGAGGTTCGTATCCGCATCTAATTTTCCTCGAAAATGGTGTCCACCGAAGTGCAGGACCGCTATTGGAGTAGCAGTTCCGTTACTATCAAAGCCTTTTTAATAAATTACTGGCATCATAAGTTTAGATGTCCGTCGTACAACCGTATAATCTCCCGATAAAATTCACACTTGCAAGTAAGCCTATTTCTTGTACAGCCTTCCCTTACCATCTTTATTTTACATAAGAACTGTACGTAAATCGTAAGATGAAAAGCAGTAGCAAATTTCTGAGCTCACGATTCTAATAAAGCGAACTTGCGTGGCACATGCAAAATATTCAAATGGTTGAGAACATAGATCGTTTTACAACGTACAATACAACATATACCATTTTGGGTCCCATGCAGATGAGTGGAAACGTTTCTGCCTTCCCTTATGTGAACACGTGTGGGTGGTAGGCCATCAACATTGCTGTATCCACTCCTACTGGCTTAGCCAATATGCATGTACCTAGAGTGATGCTCCAGAAACTAACCGATACCTACTGCATCCTCATATGGTGTCCCACCTTTGTAGACGGAGAAGCCGACATAGGAAACAAGGACTCAAAAGGCAACGGAAGGAGATAAGTTGATAGGATCTAACCAATAGAAGTAACATAACCAAAGGAAGCTCGCTTATTGAGCAAAAGAACCCTGTTGGCCATCTGGTGCGAAGCTTGGCGGGTGCTCTGTGTTTGGTGATTGATGGCCGAATAAGCAGACATTGTGCCTAAATTAAATAACGCTCTGACCATGCGCTGATCAGTGTCTGTGTCCCTTCTCTGCTTCTCTTTTGTCTTCCATTGTGTAAATTACGGTATTGCACAACAGAGGCGCTTACACAATTTGCTTGGTTCTGACCCTGACAGAATATACACTTATTTGCTGCTTAGAGCCTTTTCCTAATGACAAGTAAGAGGTATCTGGCTATGGCGTTTGTGTGCTGGACAGTGTGTACACAGATGGCTGTGTTTTTAATAAAGTAGGTGTTAGGAAGTGGCGCCTGTACTATGTGGGCATACCTCGCTACCTTTTCTTCCTCCCTCCTCGCTTTCCCTAGGCGCGTGCGGGAGCCTGCTTACGTTGGTGTGTCCGTGTTTTCGTTTTCAGCTGCCTCTAAGTTAGGACGAGCTTAACTAACAAGGTAGTTTGTTTATTGCTTTTCTTCAACATAAGAACCACGTTCCATAAATTTTATGACGTCAAAACGTATTCGGGCCTTATTGGCTCGCGGATAGCAGGGTAAACTGCAAGACAGGAGGTTAAGGATAAAAGAAAGCAGAACGCATGAATTGACAAAAATATATGACCCGACATTTAGTACCTTTCGTATTTTCTTCTTAAGCCCCAAGTTTTCTTTCATCTCAACGAAAAAATGTTCTAGACTAAAGTGACAAGCAATACTACAGCGAGTTTTTGCAAGAGGAGACCATGATAAAGCAACATCAGGGGCGACAGACAGAGCGGCGGGCGTCAGCGCGGACGATGGCCTAAGGAGTTCTATGTTCTATTTTCTTTGCATTTCTTTATTTGTTGAGATAATTTCGTCTTCCTTTCCCTTCCATCCTTTCGCGATACGAAACTGCCCTTTGAACTGGCAATCGAATAATACGCAAATGAGCTGAGCCCACCAGTTTCTTTCGTCATGGCTACCTGTCATACGAAAGCGATGAACTGTCAACGGTAGAATGCATTCATTCTTTTTTCTTTTCTTTCAGATGATGCTGCATCGCACCTAGGACTTAACCTTCAGAGTACTGTGCGGAACTGCTGAAGATGACCGGGTGGTCTGCTCAGTAGGGAACGAAAAACTGTTTTAATGTAGATTCCAATAAAACAAAAGGTGCTATATTTCCTACCAAATGCACTACGTTGCTTTGGAATCATACCCTAATGTTTAAATCTAAAGATATTGAAGTCCTGGACGCCGTAAAGGCTTTACGAGCACATTTTACAGGCACTATGCACTGGGATCAACATGTGCACTCCGTGCTCCAAAAACTTAGCCGTGTAACGGGTATATTAAGTCGAACCAGATAAATTTTACCTGCCTCTGTAAACTTAATAATTTATAATGCTCTTTTCACGTCTCATTCTAATTATGCAACTCTTGTATGAGCTAACACGACTCAAGACGACTTAAGACAATTATTACAAATGCAGAAGAAACGAATATGCTCAATCGCCAACGAATCCTACTTGACAAATACGGAAAACCTGTTTGAGAAATTTACCATACCTAAAGACCTTATCGTCTGTAAACCCAGGCTCTTGTGTGAATATGATTTTAGTGTTAGTCGTAAAGATCCCCAGTTTAGTAAACTCGCCGGCGTGTCCAGAAAGATATTCCATTATCGTACATTCACAGCAGAAGTATGGAAGTTTCCGCACTTTAGAACAAACTATGGTTGTCAAATGCCAAGCAACAACTTGCCTAGAGTGCTTAATTTGCACAACATGGCAAGCTGTAATTTGCACGACTTGACCTTGTCAGAAATTAGTTCTTTAATTCTCGTTTTTTGAGCCCTTTTATTGGTAGAGCATTTTTTATAGTACACATGTATCATTTTTTGTCTTTCCGATGTGATTATCTCTTGTATTTCTGTTCTATTTCTGTTGTAGAGAGAGAGAGAGAGAGAGAGAGGGAGAGAGAGAGAAAATAATGCAGAGAAAGGCAGGGAGGCTAACCAGAGGTAGTTCCGGTTGGCTACCCTGCGCAGGGAGAAGGGTTAAGGGGGATAAAAAGAGAAACAGGGTGGAAGGGAGAGATAGAAAGAAAGGGAGACAAGCACGAACAAAGCGCGTACACTACACAGCGGTAGGGGGCGGCATTCTTAGAGTCTGTCGTGAAGCCCCGTAAACCGCAAGAACCTCAATAGCGCGAGTAAGGCCTTCAACGCGGATGTTCTTTCGGAGCATTGGCCTAAAGCTTTTAGTTCTGAAAGTGGACGATTGTCCAACTGGTCCAGTACTCTGCACATCACTTATCTTTCAGCACTGTATCCCGGGCAGACACAGATAATGTGTGCAAGCGTCTCGTCGATGTTACATGTGTCGCACGTGGGGCTGTTTGCCATTCCTATGAAAGCATATTACTTTTTAAAGGCAACGCCTAGCCACAGACGGTAGAGCATGGCCTGTTCACGTCGTGGTAATCCAGGCGGGAGGTGCATCCGTATGTCCGGAGACAACGAACGCAACCGACACATGGTGAAAACATTTCAGTCCCACAGGGGCAAAGTACACTCACGGGACATCAATAGCAGCTCATCCGTAGCGTCTGTTCGCGAAAGCGGAATGAAGATTTGTTGACCACTTTCATGGGAAGATCGGGCGGCTTCGTCGGCGTGGTCATTCCGGCTGATGTTACAATGTCCTGGAAGCCACTGAAAGATTATTTTCTGTCCCTAGTCATGGCTTTGATGATATATGTGCCGAATATCTGAGGCCAGTTGTTCATTGGATCCGTGGCCCATTGGGCTTCGTATGCACTGAAGGGCTGCCTTGGAGTCACTAAAGACTGTCCATTGTTGCGGTGGCTTCTGCTTAATGAAATCAAGTGCAACATGGAGCGTCGCGAGTTCTGCACCCGTCGATGTGGTCACACATGAAGTTCTTAATTTGATTTCCTCAGATTGTGCCGGGATGATGACTGCAGCGGCAGAGCTGTTGAGTTCTACTGAACCATCTGTGTATACATGTTGCCGGAATCTGTGCACGTGGTGAATGTGCTCCAAAGTTGCTTGTTTCAAAGCTTGCAATTGCGCTCCAGCTTTCTTCTTGATTCCAGGAATTGTCAGTTGCACTTGCGGCCGGTGCCGGCACCACAATGGATCTGACCATCGTGTAGCGGGCGTAAATTCTGATGGCAAGCAGGATTGAGGTCTTAGAATAGTTTTAGCAAAAGTTAAATGCGGCCTTTTTGCTGGCAAGCAAGCAAGATGGTGTGAGGGAATCCGAGTGAGGTTTCGGATGTGTGCTCTCAGGACATCTGTAGCAATGTAGACTGTCAAAGGAGCGTCTCTGGTTATGGCCACTGTCGCAATCGATGACGTAGTTTCGGGAAGACCGAGACAAGTCCTGAGTGCTTGGGCTTGCACGCTGTGGAGTTTGCGAATATTCGTAGTGCAAGTATTTCCTAATACAGGTAAGCTGGTACCGCAGGAAGCCCCAAAACAGTGCTTTATATAGTTGCAACATTGACGGTACTGTTGCGCCCCAGGACTTCCCGCCGAGAACCGGAAGAAGTTCCACAATGGCGGCCAAAGGCTTTGTCGTGTACGAGATGTGAGGGCTCCAAGACAAGTCTCTATCAATGATGACGCGAAGAAATCGGTGCGTTCGTCTATATCGCATAATTTGGTCATTAATCCGCAAAGCATACGGGACCATCGCTTTGCGAGTAAAAGCAACGAGTGCACATTTCTCAGCGGAAAGCTCCAGGCCTTGTCTTCTTAGGTATGTTGACACAACCGTTGAGGCTTTCTGAAGTCGTGCGCGGACTTGTAGACGTGTCACACCTGAAGCCCATATGCAAATGTCGTATGCATATACGGAGAGCTGAACGGTTTGCGGTAACGAATCAGCGAGAGCAACGAGCACCAAGTTGAAAAGGGTAGGGCTGAGTACTCCGCCTTGCAGTACACCACGACTGGTATAGCTAGATGGCGTTGGTCCGTCTTCAGTCAAAATAAAGAAAGATCTTCCATTCAAATAGTTGCATATCCAGCGAAAGGTGCGTCCACCGATCCCTACAGCTTCTAAGGCGTCCAGAATTGCATGATGGTCTACATTGTCGTACGCACCTTTAACATCAAGGAATAGGGCCGCAGTGATTCGTTTCAAATGTTTCTGGTGTTGTACGTTGTTACCAGGTCGATAACGCTATCTATTGACGAGCGGCCACATCGAAAACCAGCCATTACCTCTGGATAGACGTTGTGAAATTCCAAGTACCGTTCTAACCGTGTAAGGATCATTCTCTCCATTACCTTGCCGACACAGCTGGCCAGTGCTATTGGACGGTAAGATGACAATTCCAACGGGGATTTGCCAGCCTTGAGGAGTGGAACAAGCCCACTGGATTTCCACGTTGTAGGGACCAGGCCGTCACGCCATGATGCGTTGTATAGGCCAAGAAGGACATCTCTGGCCTCTTGACCAAGGTTTGCAAGCGCAGAGTAAGTGATGCCATCGTGTCCTGGTGACGAAGATCGCCTGAACCCACTAAGTGCGGCCTCCAGTTCTTCGATGGAGAAAGCAGCGTCCATACGAGGATCTCGGGAGCAAGGGGGCACAATGGGAATAGGTGCGCAAGGTGAATACGTGAGCGCCGGACTCGCGATCCTTGCGCAGTAATCTTCGGCTACCTCGACTTCTCGGTGTCCTTGATGTAGGGCTAGAGACTTAAATGAACGACGCTGTTGAGGAGATGTTCGAAGTCCAGGGATTGTTCTCCAGACAACCGACAGAGGTTTACGCGGGTCGAGAGACTCACAAAACGATTTCCAGCGTTGATTTTGCAGTACAGCTAGGCGACGCTGAATTTTCTTTTGAATGCGTCTGGCCTCTCTAAGGTCGCGGAATGATTTAGTCCGTCTGTACCGTCGCTCCGCTCGCCGGCGGATTGCACGGAGGCTCTGTATTTCCGGATCAAAATCTGTGCATTTCTCTAATGGCTGAAATGAGCGCATAGCATCCTGCATAGCCTTGGCGGTCTCAAATTCTAGGGTGGACAAAGTGCCTTCGTGGCATGCGTCTTCCATAAGTGATTTAAACACGGGCGAATCTATTGTTTGTTTAAGATGTGATGGAACGGATTTGGTGAGGCCTTTTAGCTTGAGGTAGGTAGGAATGTGGTCGCTTCCTTGGGTTTCTTTATCTGCGAACCAATGGACGCAGCGAGTGAGGCATCGCGAAACAAATGCTAAGTCTAAACAACTACTGTACGTCCGGCCGCGCAGAAGCGTGGGACTGCCATCATTTAGACAACAGAGTTCATGGTCACAAGCAAAGGACACGAGGTTTCTTCCTTTCGAATTTATCTGGTTCCTTCCCCAAAGTGAATGATGCACGTTGAAGTCCCCAACAGCAATCCATAGACCAGGTGTCGTATATATAATGTCACTCAGTCTCTGCCTATCGAAACGACTTGATGGAGAAAGGTAAGCGCCCACAAAGTAAACGAAAGTTTTTGTTTTTTCACGGTCAAACACACATGCTGATTAGTGTCATGTGGCCGCACTGGATGAACACCGTAAGTCAGTTCCCATCGTATGTAGATGATCACTTTGCTAATGTCAGTACAAGCCAATGACACATGAGGTTCATAGCCTGAGATCCGAACGGGTTTCTGTAGCTTCGGTTCACAGACGACAACAATGGGAATCGATTGGTGAAAACGTAATGGCGCAAATCACTGCGGGATTTCAGGCCACGGGCATTCCATTGCTTAATGGAGGCTTCCTTGACTTGTCTGAAGAACGGCTGACGGAGTAGAGCCATTGTGCTTGCTACTCGAGGCTCGCAAGAACCGCATCCAGGCCGTCCAGCACTTGTAGTGCACTCGAGCAGATGGCGTCTGCATGTCATTTATCAACACGCGAATGACTGTCATTAGAGATTTTATTATGGCGATTACTTGCTTGTCTTGGGGGACCTCGCACGTGATCTGTGCCCTCATTGGTTCGTCGGTAGTCCACCGTTGACCTTTGTTGGGCTGGAGGACTTAACGTCGGAAGTGCAGGCCAGTCGTTTGCAGTAGGGGTATTCACTGCGTCATCAGACATCATGTTGTTAGTATGGGTGAGCGCCTTGGGAGCACCAGCCTCAGGAAGTAGCGTCTGTCTTGCGACGGTATCAGTATTTCTAGTAGACGAGGATCGTCTACGGTGACGGCGGACACTACGCCGTCGCACTTTGGTGGTGGCCTCTCTGTGAGTTGAGTTGTCTCTCGCCATTTGTTTTAGGACTTTCCGCTCTGTCTTGTGTCTCGGGCAGTCTTTCGACGATGCTTCATGGGGACCGGAGCAATTGACACACTTGAAGTGAGTCGCACGGCAAACATCAGCGCTGTGCTGCTCAGAACATCTTGCACACACGGTCGAATTTTCGCATATGCCGCTGACATGCCCGATCTTCAAACAATTTATATAATAGCAACAATACTAATAACGGAATGTAAAGCACGAATGTACTTGTCTCAACGATAATGAAATAACACAAAATGATCTCGTTTCTTCGCAGAACTTCATATAAAGATTACGGGAGAAAGTTCAGTGGAGTTGTCTAAGTATGCGTAAGCACTGTGCCACTTGCGCATCCCACGCAGTCCAGTGTCATTATAAGTCTTATCTTACTTGATACGGCCAGTATCAGCCCTTATCGTTCGTTATCAGCCTTATCGGACTAGATCCGACGCCTATCAAACCTCATCGGTTGTTATGAACCTTATCGGACTCGATCCAACCCTTACCAACCCTTATGTTTCGTTATCAACCTCATCGCAACCGATTCGAGCCTTATCAACCTTATCGGACATGATCCGACCCTTTTTAACGTTAGCGGACTTTACCCGATGGTTATAAATCCTTATCGATTATTACCAGAATTGTTCCTACCCCTGTAATCATTTATTGCTCTTTCGCACCTTATTCATTAACGTCGAACCCTTACCAGCTGAAACAGTATCAACCAAGATGAGTACCAGATAGCCCCTCATCACTCCTTATCATACTTTTCAACTCATTGACTGCTTATTTATCTGTATTACACGACGCGAAGCACATGAACCCTCAGAGGTCGGTGGAATTTCGGTCGGTGAAGGAACGCCCCAAAGGAACGCGCATCTCGCGGCCATCGCAAAGCATCGGTGATGTGGTAGGTTGGGCTTTAAATTTTCGCAAAATCGCAATTTTTCCTAGTGTCTACAGTGCTCCAAGGCGGGTCTACATATGATCCCAGAGATGACTTTTATTGCACCGTCACCAAACCTTTCAAGAAAGCATTTATGGAATCTGTTCTTTTCAGATTTGTTTTGTAGCATCGCTACAAGAGGTTCATATGGTTGAGATATATTTACCTTTTTCTAAGTAAGCCGGGGTTATGCTCAGGGGGTAAGACACACGGCTTTTGAGCGTGGGGTCGTAGGTTCAAAAGTCACTACAACCAACGTTATTTCTTTCGAATTTATTTGTTTTTTATACAATAATTTCCTTATAGCTGTTCTTATTGCGGGACAGATAGACGGGCGGACGGGTTTCCTCTTTGGGTAGGCGCTGAAATGCTCACGCATTCAAATCTACCCTGCAATGAACTCGAAGCATAAATTTCGCCACCTATCAGTGATCTCCCGTGGGCTGCAGAGGCTGTGGTCAGACGCGTCGATGCAAACAGTTAAGAAGATGCTGCCAAATGAAGCGGGTGGTTCTAAAGAAAGACAAACAGGGCTGCAGTAAGCAATATGTAAAATTGCGAGTTGCGTTCGGGTCGAATGTTGAACTGGGCATCCGTCGAGTAAGTTTTACTGTAGCCTATATAAGAATAAAACAATGGCATAATAACAAAGTAGTCATGTCCCAGAGATAACGTCAACAATGAAATAAAGCTTTCGTGCACTGGGAGTGTAATTGATCGGTTATTTGTTGTTCCTCTTGCACTCGACTGCAGCCTTAGAGTTTGTACCACAGTGTACGTTACAAGGGGAAGCAATGCTGTATACTGAAGTGATAACAGATTATGTGATGGAAATCATGGCCGAAAGCATAAATTCCGGAAGCCCGCAAATTCACTATGACTTAAGACCTGCGAGCGGCCTTCGGCCACGGAATTAACGCGAAGTGGGAAGGCCGGTGAATAAGAGGATTAACCCGTTTCACCCCAGACTGTTCCCACGGATCGAAGCGTTCTAAGGCATAAATGAGTCTCCCGGGGAAAGCTACACTTCGTCCTCCGCGGGCTCATTATCGGTTTTCCAGACTTCGTGGTGGGCGCTAAGCTCTTCAGACACAGTCGGCCATCGCTGCTTCATGTTAAAGGAGGAGTAAAGACCTTCAAGGGTGGATTTACGGGCCTGCTAGTCATGCGGCTGAGTAGACTGAGCTGCGCGAACGGCAACGTGAAATGCGCAGAGCTGTAGCTAATTTGTGTCTTTATTGTTAGTCCAGACTACCCTTGTCGTAGCGCATTTGGCCTAGTTTTGTCATAACGCGAATTTGTCAGCTTTCATCAGAAGATTCCACGCAGGTGAGTTAGGATTCCGGTTCATTTATTGATCTAAATTGACATCGCCAAACATTTAGGAAAAGCGACACTTCTACATGCCTCTGAGACTGTGGGGAAGAAAGAAAAAGAGAGGAAACAGGCGAGGTGCTAGAAACGGACATCGGTGGGTAGATTTTGGTGACGGACTCAAGCAGGAAGTAACTTTATAGGGCATTGTGTGGCCCGATGATGGAGGCCATTGCCAGTTACATTCGTAAAATTGGTACAAAATGATGTGGCTTTTATGCAGTTCTACCCAAGTGAGATTTCTTATAAGCCACTGGTGTTAAAACGTATTTTCGAACAATGTGTCGATAAGATTGCACTGCTGCAGGAAGTGTCCCACCACCCAAACTGCGCAAAGTCAAGTTCGCCGAAGATTTTATTAGTTGGGCGAGCATTTGTTGAACAGCGGAATAGCGCTTTTCCAGATGGTAACGTGCCAAATGTTGGCGTCAGAGTGTCACTAATTGGCGCGATATAAAGTGTCGTAACCATAAATATGACCAAATTATGTATTTTCTTCTTATAGTCGGCAGATGTACCAAGGGCATGAGGTATACATAGAAAGAAAGAGATAAACGGGGTGGGAAAGGCAGGGCTCTTATCCAAGGAAGTTTCTGGTTTGCTATACTGTAAAAACGTTTACTTCTTTAAGGGTGTTTTCTTGTCTTTGGAGCCTTGAAAAATTTACAGACGCCGACAACCGAGCTCTAACTGAACATGCGATGACAAAGGACGTAGTTGAAAACTATGTAATCATTCTGACAATCTTGGGCGCACCGAAATTTCCGACAATAGAATTTCGCCGAGAGAGATGGGAAATATAGATGAAAGGATGGGGGAGTAACGGAGGAAGCGATCCATAGTCGTATCGACACCGCAGTCATTGGACTCGGCGCAGTCGGCCATTCCAATGAAAGATGAATGTGCATTGGTGAATCCAACACCCCGGCGTAAGCGACACAGTACTATTTTCCCATTTCGCTTCTGTTTAAAGGTTTCAACTTTTCATGCGAGAAAAGTTTTGGCAGCATGTAATAAGTGGTGAAAAGCGTGCGAAAGGTGGAAACACCGTTTCCGCTATTGGAAAGCTTCCTGCTCTTGTGACCCATGCACACTTGCTCGCGAGAACAGGTTTCAAGCTGAAAATTTCAAGCTGGAAAGTTATTAATGTTTCAGATATTCAGATTTACATCTTTACCTTGCAATAAGCTCCCATTTTTTTGTAGCTTCAGAAGGTACCTAGTCGGCAAAACTTGTCCTTGTCAAATCAGATGCAAGAACTTGCATGTACAAAAAGGCACTGATGCCGTTGGTGTTGAATGCATACACGAGAAGTGCGCATGAACTTTGTGTATTCCCTGCGCTGTGCCACTTTGTCCGGGGAGATTCGGTGCATTTTACAAGGTAACTGGTTTTATTATAATTTTCGTTAAGACCGGACGACGACGAAGTGCCTTCTTCTTAGAACGCTTCTATCTGTGTTCTCTGGTTTTCGACGAATTCTTCGGAATTTCCTGGTGCCTCGGCTCCCGGTTTTGTGGCCATGGACGCGGAGCCTTCCAGAGGCCCTCCTGGCCAGCGGTCATCAAGGCCGTCCCCCACGAGGAAGAGAGGAAGCGTGCTCAGTGACACCGAAGACACTGAGCTATACTCGATGTCGGATGAAGACTCATCGGATGATAGCTTCATCACTGTCCGCAGAAAGAGGGCCAAAAGGAGGACTGTCAACGCGAACCCATCAACGCAAGCGAGCACGGCGACGTTGAAGTCAAGGCCTGAACGCTGGCCTCACGCCATCGTGTTCGTACCCGAAGAGCCCTCAAACAACCTCCGACTGCTCAACAGGCAAGAACTATCTGTTTTCTTGGAAGGGGTCGTGCCGAATGACATTAAGGATATTCGGATCAATGCACGCAAAAATGTCCTCGCAATCGATGTTACCAACGGGAGTGCGCTCGAAAAACTGAAGCAAATCTCGGTGCTAGGGCGCATCAAAGTGCGTTCATATATCCCGATGGATGACGCATCCACAGCAGGTGTCATTTATGACATCGATGTCGCCATTCCCAACGCGGACTTGCCTATCCTCGTCAAACCAGCAAGTGAGGGTGTTGTCATCACGCGTGTGAGCCGCCTTGGAACATCGCGCTGCGTCAAACTGATCTTCAAAGGAGATTGCTTACCAACACACGTCAAAGTCGGTCACTTCCGACACCCTGTTCGGCCCTTCATACCAAAGCCTCTTCAATGCCATCAGTGCTTCAGGCTTGGACATGTCAAGGGTGTCTGCCCAAACTCGATACTATGTCCCCGTTGTGCTGAACCTCATGCGGAGGAGACGTGCCGGGCTACTGTCCTAAAGTGCGGCAACTGTAATGGTTCCCATGCTGCCTCGTCTAGGGACTGCCCTCGCATCAAGAAAGAGGTCGCTGTTCTCAAGCAAATGGTTCGGGACAATTCGACACACAAGGAGGCTGCTGCAACGATCCGGCGTCGGCGTCGGCGTCACCGAACCGCCTCAAAAAAGGCAGAGCCGCGAAAGGAGAGGGCCGCTTCCATTGTAGCACCCACTTTCTCCAATCAGGCCAAAAAGGGGCTGAACAGCACAAGGAAGTCGCCTGAAAGGAATTTGTCTCAAGAAGAATGGCCTGCGCTTCCAAGCCAGCAATCTCCCACAGAACTACAGATTGTCAAGCCCTCTCGGGAGCGTGCTCCTGCTGCTGATGCCACGCCTAAAGCAGACCATCAAGTCCTTTCAATGCTGCGTCCCCTCATAGATGCCATTCGAGTGATTCTGTCGAACCTTGGAACTACGTCTGCTCAAAATGCACTGAAAGTACTGGACGCCTTAAACCCAGTGCTTGAGTGCCTCGAATAGAGACATGGCCAGCCATCGCCCGTCGTTTCGAGAGGAAGTCAAGGCAGCGTCAATCATACAATGGAACGCAAGAGGACTAAAATCACGCCTTTCGGATTTTCGTCAGTATATATATACTCATTTGTTCCCAGTCATTGTCATATGTGAGCCTAATGTGTCAAAACCAGTAAGATTATCGGGATACGAAGCTGTTATATCCGCAACAACTAATGCATGCAGCAAAGTCATCGTTTTTCTTCGTCAAGAACTGACATATGTTCGCCAGCCGATTCCGCCTCATGATAAAAATCAATACGTTTGCCTAACAATTAAAAAGGGCAAACTCATGTTTACACTTGTTGGCGTTTATGTATCGCCTTCAAGTGTTTTTGATCCCAAACGATTAACGAACATCTTGTCTGTGTGCCCTGCCCCATATGTCATCATCGGAGATTTTAATGCGCACCATATAGCATGGGGAAGCGCAAGAACAAATGCAAGAGGGCAAAGACTTGCAAACTTCGCCTGTAACCACGGCCTTTCACTCCTGAATGACGGCAGCCCAACGTTTATACGAGGCGTGAATTATGGCAGCTCTCTTGACCTAGCTTTCGTCTCCAGCAGTTTCACAAGATATGTTAAATGGTTTTCGGATATCGAGACACACGGGAGTGATCATATTCCCACATACCTTGTCATCAAAGGAATGTCCAGTCCCACCCCACGGAACACCATTCGATTAATTGACTGGACCACTTTTACTTCCACCATGGAGGATGCTTGTCGAGAGGGCTTGTCCTCTGGATTGGAGGAAGCAATCAAGTCTGCAATGCTACACGCCGCGCGCACGGTCACGGTTTCGTCGAAGCACACGGAATTGGATATAGAGTTGGAGCGACTTCGTGCACTCCGTCGTCGTGCGGAGCGGCGTTACCGGCGTACAAAATCCATCGAAGACCTTAGGACAGCCAGACGACTACAAAAGAAACTTCAACGTCGCATGGATAGATTGGCATCTCGACGTTGGGCAAGATTTTGCCAGTCACTAGACCCTCGAAAGCCACTTTCCCACATCTGGAGAACCATACGTGGTCTACGTTCCTTCCCTGAACAACGCTTCCCATTCAAAGCGCTGGCGCTCTTCCAGGGGCGGCTAGAGGCTGATGTTGCAGAAGACTTTTGTGCAAGGATCGCTGGCCAAGCAACCGGTCCAGGCTTTCGAGCCCCCAGTCGCATCCCTGTTTCACGTGACGGCCGCATGGATCTTCCTTTCATAATGTAGGAACTAGAAGCGGCTCTTGCTCTATGCAGGCGTTCTTCATCCGCGGGACCAGATGGAATATCCTACCGCGCCTTGAACAACCTGAGTGATGGCGCACGGAGAGAACTGTTACATCTCTACAACTTATCTTGGCAGGATGGCATGGTTCCCGAAGAATGGAAGATAAGCCGCTTGGTCCCTCTCCTGAAGCAAGGCAAGTCCCCACTTGAACCCACCTCATACCGCCCAATAGCGCTGGCCAGCTGTGTGGGAAAGATAATGGAAAAGATGATCCTTGCCCGCTTGGAGTGGTACCTGGAGCACTACAACATGTTACCGAATTGCATGGCTGGTTTTCGTCGAGATCGCTCTTCAGTAGACAGTGTTGTTGATCTCGCTACGTACGTCCAGCTTCAAAAGTCACGCAAAAGATTATGTGCAGCTTTGTTCTTGGATGTCAAGGGGGCATACGATAACGTATCTCACGAGGCTATCCTCGATGCTCTTGAGATGGTTGGTCTAGGTGGTCGAGTTTTCCAATGGATCTCTCATTACCTTTTTATGAGATCTTTCTTTGTCTGTACCGGTGATGGTAAAACCGCACTACACTACACGTACCGAGGTGTTCCTCAAGGCGGTTTTCTAAGCCCTACCCTATTCAACCTCACACTCATTGGTCTCGTTGATCATCTGCCAGCAGCGATCAAGATATCAATGTACGCCGACGACATATGTATATGGACCTCAGGTGTGACACGTCCTCAGATACGTGCAAGACTTCAAAAAGCTGCTACTCTAATAGCTATATACCTCCGCAACCAAGGTCTTGAAATCTCGTCAGACAAATGTGCACTGATGGCGTTCACTCGCAAACCAATGACACCCTACGCCATATCAATAAATGGCCAGTTAATTTCTTATGAGAAGACTCACAAATTTCTTGGCATAATCATTGATAGAGATCTCTCATGGAGCCCCCACGTGACCTACTTGAAGAAGCGTCTGACAGCAATCTCCCAACTTTTCAAGTTTCTGGGAGGAAAGACTTGGGGAATGTCAGTGCATGCAATGTTGGAATTGTACAGGGCTCTTTTTCTGGGCTTCTTGAGATACAGTTTGCCCGTACTGACCAACACCTGCCAGACAAATCTCCGTGCTCTACAGGCTATTCAAGCTCGGGCTCTCAGGGTTTGTCTTGGTTTGCCAAAATGCACATCGATAGCAGCGACTATTGCGATTGCTCGGGACCAACCTATACAAACACACATTGCGGTAGAAGTGTTGAGAGTGCACATTAGGCACGTTGCCCGTGCCTGTTCCCACCATCTGGCAACACTACCGTCAGAAAGGCCGCAGGCAGCATTTTGTACGACGATTTCGGAGTATTCCACCTGCCTCCCGTCAGGCTTCACCCCCGCAACTAAGCCATCGATTCCTCCATGGTGTTTGGCTCGACCCGCAGTGCGCCTCACCGTACCAGGAATCAGGAAAAAATCTGAGCTGTCATCACCTGCTCTTAAACAACTAACTCTGCTCCTTTTGCACGAGAAGTACGCCGAACACGTACATATTTATACTGATGGATCGACAACTCTCCAGTGTTCCTCTGGAGCCGTGGTCTTCCCAGCGAAAGCCACCACCATCAGTTTCAAGACATGTCACCCAACGACACCGATGGCCGCGGAACTTGCAGCCCTTCGCGCTGCACTTCGTCTCGTCAGCCAAGAGCAACCTCGAAGGTGGTCAATATTCAGTGACTCGAAGGCTGCACTGCAATCTTTGCTATCGGCCCTGCGGCGCGGACCACACGAACAACTGGTATTTGAGATTAGAGAACTCATTCATACCTTAACTGAGAAAGGACACCACGTGACATTTCAGTGGCTTCCAAGTCACTGCGGAGTCATAGGGAATGAACACGCTGACAACGCTGCTCGGTCGGCTCTTCAAGGGGACGAAGAGGAGCCGATACCGTTATCAAGGACAGATGCCGCTCGAAAACTTCGAATGATTAGCCGTGACATCACGTTCTCCTTGTGGTACGCTGGAAGTTTTCACGACTACCGACTCCACAATCTTGACTACTCTCTACGCCTTTGTGTTCCAGCAGGACTCTGCCGTCGCGAAGCTACCCTGCTTTGTCGACTATGGCTAGGGGTGGCTTTCACCAAGTCTTTCGCTTACCGAATTGGATGGGCCGACGACGCCACGTGTGAGGACTGTGGTAACGAGGAGACTTTTCAACACCTTCTTTGTGACTGTCCTCGACATAATTTACAGAGACAATCACTCGCAACCGCGATAGCGCGCTTTGACCAAAGACCTCTCACAGAGGAACTTATTTTACAATACCGCCATCACAAGCCATCGCAGCAGAGGGCGACGAGGGCACTGTTGCGGTTTTTGAGGGCGACAGGATTGGACAGGCGGCTGTAGCCTGAACAAATGTTTATAGTGTGGCAAGTGTCACTGTGCTGTGCGATGACAGTGTTCGGTGCCAGTGACCGATGGTGACTGTGTGTCTAGGCTCCTTCCTTTCCTTATCTCTACTTTGTTACCACTTTACCTCCCCCTCCCCTCTCTCCCCAGTGTAGGGTAGCCAACCGGATCTTTCTCTCTGGTTAACCTCCCTGCCTTTCCCCTTTCCTCTCTCTCTCTCTCTCTCTCTCTCTCTCTTCGTTAAGACCTCATGGGATGAATGGGACAAATGAGTCCCACTTTTAAAAGAAAAGCCATTTCGGTTCACTAGAACAAAGATGTCCAAATTTTAACGAGAAACGGCGGATTGTATAGATGTGACATTGGTTGCAAACTACTTCTAAGCACCTCATTTAATATTACCCCACAAGCGATTTCAGCAGTTGAGTTTTACGAACGAAGTAGTGAGAAATAACATTTCGTTGACAGCCTCGAGGGTCATTTGGACATATGCATCCCACTTTTCAAAAAAAAAGCAAAGAAATAAAAAAAGAAAAACATTTGGTGTCAGTGAGACATATACGTCCCACTTAAAAAAATGAATATTGCCTTGTCGTAGACAAGTAAAATTTGCAGTGGACTATTGATAAACTTCCCGGACTATTACGATAATCTCCTAATGCGTAATTTGAGCGCAGTTCTATACGTGTTTTCGTTTTGCGATATATTGGCTGGTACGGACAATCTTTTTCATGAAGCACGTTCCAAACGGAACAAAGTGTGGCACGTCTGCCTCGCTAATCGGAATATCGCGAGAAGCATCGCGTGGGTGACGTGTAGGTGCGATTGACAGCAGCCGCCGCAGACAGACCTCCTCTCATGCAGCGCTTTGTTTCCGTATAGACGATGCGCGCTGTTCTGGCGCCATTGCACCCATCGTCGCGGCACAGCCCGTGTTGTGCGGCTCAATGCTTTTCTTCTCCTGCTTTCATTCCACCAACGATGAGCGCCGCCCTTCGTCGCGGAGAACCCGTGCCACCAGTGTCAGCGGCGACAACACCCAACGGAACATCACATCGGCCCTTACTCGTACCCGCTCGCCATGGCCCCTTGCAGGAGCAGCAATCCACGTCACACACACTTATACCACGGACAGACCTCAGCAGCTTACGCTGCGAACTAGCGCAGCCCTTCCCACCTCACGGCACCATTGTCCAAATTTCGAAGTTTCAGTGAACTATATTATTTTTTTTTGCGTCTATGTATGTAAATCTAATGCAGATAGTGTTGGCCCTACGTTACAGACAACAATTCCGCGCAATAGAAAGAGGCAGAGTGACTGAAAGGTAGAATCCTTTATACAGAAATGGTTGGTCATAAGCAAGCTGAAATCATCGGGGCACTATGATAATATTTTTCTTTCTTCATTATTTTCTCGCAAGGGATTCTAGGATTCCAGTGGCGGACACGGGAGCACAATTAAACGGCCTAGGGAGTGAGTCCACAAGAGCCTATTGCTTTAAAAAGCTTAAGAACTGAGCAGTTATGTTCCTTAAACGATCTCATTACGCATAGGCACCTGGTTCAAAACGAAACTTGAGACGGAATAGAAAATTTTCAAGAAAAGGAAAACATCGATTTCTTATTTTCTACATCACCAGTGTGTAAAAAATCCAACGACAGCATGGCAGCCGCAAAGAGCAATATAATGGCAAGCATTAAAATTATCTCGTTTGCTCGGCCATGCGTACGAAAGAATCTAGCCGAGGCAATAACTCTCATTTTCAGAGCATTGGCTTTCATCCAGGAATCTGGCTCTTCTTTCTTGCTCCATCAGACTTCCCCTTCTGTTTTTATTTATCCAAAGACGTGCACATATACTCGAAGCCCACTGGGAAATCTCAGAAGTGCAATAAGAAAAAGCTAGAAATGTAGAAGCAAAAAAAAAAAAAGAGTTAGGCCTGTCCTTGCTTGCTCTTCCGCCTCCGCTCTGTCTTCAGACGATTATGATATCTTGTTTGCCCTTTTCACGATCGGAATGTCACTTTCCGGGGATTAGTTCTGTTTTCTCCTCAGACATTAATGCTCTAGAAATGCATGAACGCTCCCGAACTGGGCAGGATGATATTTGAAATATATATATATATATATATATATATATATATATATATATATATATATATTTATACATATATGGGCTATTTAAAGCTGTTCCCGCGATTTATTCATGCCAATTCTCTTATATATATATATATATATATATATATATATATATATATATATATATATATATATATATATATATATATATATATATATATATATATATATATGTATTTTTTTTCGAAAAACGAATCCCAAAGGCTTGCGGCATTTCCGGGCGGCTTCTATTCTAGCTAGGCTTCAAATTCTTACGTTTTTGTCAACGCGTAATTTACTAGAATATGTTCCTGCAAGCGTGTTGCGCGTTTCATAGTATATCCAATTTACGCGCGAGAACGCACGTACGACTGACGGCTTAAATTTACTGAGCGACGAGAAGCGACGGCGAGACACACGGAGATTGTGCCGCGCCTAAGCGAACGTTGTTTTTTAGTTTTATTCACCCGCGCTTTCGCCAGCACCATTTTCTTGTTTTTTCATAGCGGACTGCTTCCTAGAACTGTGTTTCAAAGTCCCATAGACGCTGAGAGTGGACTGCGCTTCTAAAAGTGCTAAGCAATAACCTAATCAATATATTTGCGACTGCTGAATCAAACATGCCATAGGCACACCCACCTTGTTGTTTTTTTTTTTTGCGTGCAAAATAGGTAACATGTAGAAACTGGAAAAAATGCCTCGAAGTTGTTGGAAAAGTGAAGCAAGGCTTGGAATTGTTTAAAACTGTGGCATAATACATGAAAGTCAGCACATCATGCACTCGTGAACATTCTCAAAAGTAATAGCAGCAATGGAACCTGCAGCAGTTGAGCGTTCGTAAAACGATTTTTTCGGCGTATCACCAGCCATACAAATCCCACCGCAAGGTCACTTGCCCTCTGTAGTGCTCGTTTGAGACGCTCAGCAGTTTTCGTCGCCTCACTTGCACCCTACCGTAGAATGCATGCACCAGATGGAACGAGCATTGCATGTTAGCCGGATATCTTCCCCACCGCATGTTGCATGAAAGACACCAATCAGTTCAATAGAGGACAAAGTGAGCACAGCTATTCGGATGTCTAAACTGACAGGAGACTAAAGCCTCGAATGTGGCAAATAATTAGATATAAGCTAGATAGCTCTTGACACAAGAAAGAAAGAGTCGCAGTTACACCTGAAAGGCAAAGCATCGGTCGTGATAGCAAATTAGTAGACTGCCAGACAAAGTAAGGATAGTAGTTTTATAGGCCGCATAAACTTCTAAACACTCGCTTACTAAGTAAAGTAATAAGAATGGTGTCAGCACGCACAGGCAAGCATGCATACATGACACTGAATGACCGCGAACACTCGCTGTCAAAACACTGCCGTGGGGAGCGTGGCAGCAGCAGCGAGTGAAGCGACTTTCGTGCTGTCGCTTCAACGCAAACTGAGCGACGGGCACACAGCACATGCAAAGCTGTGAGTCATCGGCCCACCTAGACCTTGCCCGCAAATGAGATCGCTTTCATGATACAGCCCGCGCGTTGCTGCCGAAGCACAGCACCCCTCCCCCCCCCCCCCCCCCCCGACCCCTCCCTCTGTTCCTTGCACACGACGGAAAACCGCGCGCTTGATCCCCACTTTCCTCCCTTTCGCGGGTGAGGTTAAGCTGCTATCGTTGGCTCATCCTCGCAAGTTTTCACTCGTGCATACAGCCTACAGCATACGGCGCGCGGCGACGGTGTTATGGCTCTTGGGCTGTATACGGAACATTACGGAGACGGCGACGGCCAAAATGCGCCTGGAGGGTTCATATAATTTCTATCGCAATAAACAAAGATGAAAAATGCGCTTAAATGACTATAGAAGAGAGTGTATTTTTGCCTTCGGGGGTCGTTGCAGTTTGATGAACAAGGCTAAATTGCCAAGATGTGTAATGAGGAAAGCAATCAATATTCGCAGCTCCTCTACGCCTTAACCGGTGTACGGCGTGGAAGTAGTTGGTTCCAGTTCTGCGTTGCGATCCCGGCATAATATAGCTTAATGCTAAAAGCCTGTGTCATTCATCGTGATTTCTCGCGTGGTTTGTGCCATTAGTATGGTTATGAACTTACCTTTGCACCAACAGCCAAAATACTTCTTGTGAAGTTGAACGGACATAAGGTAGGGATGTGGCGTTTTCTTGCTTAATCTGATGACATAACTCGTCAGTCCAAACTTTGATTCCAACTCAGAATCAAACGAAGTAAACCCCGAGAGCTGTAAGACAAGGTAGAAAGTTGAGATAATTGTTCTCTCACATACGAACACAGCATTGAGGTTGACAAGAAAGATGCCAAAACGATGAACATACAAATATCAAAAAGTCACAATGAAGAGGATTCTTTTACCAGTGAAAAAAAAAGACAGACTATTTATGAAGTCAGAAGCCTTACTCAGAAAGAAAGAATTCACTGCAAGCATCGCATGCATCGCTAGTCTGCTTCCCCATGATTTTTTGAATCTGCTTGCGGTTATTTAGTCAAATTCGGTACTTCCACACCACGTGGCTTATGCAATAACTTTTGAGGTCACCTGATCTCCCCAAAGGCATGTGCTTCATTGGCAGAAAGAATTGGGGTGCCTGCGAAAACTGGTAATGTCCTAGCGTCACGCGTAACAGTAAGTCAGCCATGCCTACAGAGACACGGCAGAATGAAGGTGATGAAGGAGCGCCTAGCATCGTGCGCGGATTCACTATATTGCGTATGGCTGTGAGTAATCATCGTAAATATATTTCACCTCATTCCTTTCCCGTTGCATTTTGGTGTAGGTACTATGAATCGATACTGCACTTAATCAGATAATTAGAACATTACATCCGAAGGAAAGCTCGAAGCCGTGTTTACCGTTCACCTTCGGATTAGCGTGAAAAATCGGAATGTATACAGTAAGAGGACACAAGACAGCGCTGAATATCACGTGAACTTGTTTACTTCAGTATGTTCCGTTTCTTCACATTGTTCATGAGATGAACCTGGACGAACTCGCCCAGTTGTACCGCTTGCTGAACACGTGTGGCTCTGTCAAAGACTTATTCAAGTGGCCCTACCGTTTTGTCACGGACAGGCAGAAGACGTGTCTGTAGCCCGGCTCAGTGCAAAATATTTCGCTTTCATGCTAACTCTGCAAAAGCACCTTTAAATTTGGCGTTTACGTGCCAAAGCCACGACAGCGCTTTGAGAATAGTATTTGGCTGAGCTCGTTGGTTGCACCTAGCACAACTGGTTTCCACTAGAACGTACCGACACGCGCAGAAAGGGACGATCACATACGCTGAACTAGACGGAAACTGAATGTTTATTAATCGTTTCGCACACTTTTTATAGTACGAGGCAGCCAATTCTTTTTTTGTCAGGCCGATTATTCTTCTCCTAGGATGAAAGACCGCTTTTGCGCAAGTAGCCCTTTCATTTTTCGTTAGTAGTATTCATTGTGTACCGATCAATGATTGCCCGCTTATGTCAATGGCCATGGCTTCTAAAATTTCGCGCGTCGGCTTGTCTTTACTTTTTCGTAAAACCTTGATGTCATTGTACGGTGCAATTACAATGGCGATGATGAATAGCGAGATGCCCAGCGAAGATTCGTTCCAAAGATACTGCATGTTTGGAAGGCACTGGGCATCTCGGCTTTCATCATTGCCATTCACCATACAGTAATACGACATCAAGGTTTCAGAAAAAAAAAGACAAGCTGACGCGGGAAATTTTAGAAGTCATGGTCATTGACGAAAGCGGGCAATCATTCATCAGTGCGGTAGCGATACTAAAATAGAAAAAGAAAAACGAATACTAGTGCAAAAATGACATGTCACAATAGGAGACAAATAACGGCCATGACAAAAAAAAAGAAGAAGAATTGGATGTATTGTGCAATAAAAATTCACCGACTATTACAATACTCCCTAATGCGAAATGTGAGCGTAGATGTATAGGTGTTTTGATTTCGCGATATATTGACTGGAATCTGTCTCGTACAGCACGTTGCAAACGGAGCGAAGTATGGCGCGACTGCCTCGCTAATCAGGAGGTTGCGAGAGGCCGCGAGCGAGCGACGTGTGGGAGCGCCAGCAGCTGCCATAGACAGACTTCCTCTCATGCAAAGCTTGGTTTTCATATATGGCGCATGTGGAGGCGTCATCAGTGAACAGACAACGCGCGTTACTCTGGCGCCATCTCGTAGCCATCATCGCCGCAGAGTTCGTACGCTGCGGCACTATGCTTTCTTTCTCATGCTTTCGCTATGCCCTCCTCCTCCGCTTTGCACCTCATTTTTCTGCTGCACCCTCCTTCTCCGATTTCCTGCTCGCGCTCACTTCGCTATTGCCGGCTTTCATGCACCGCTGCGCTTCGCGCCCGCTCTTTCATTCTAAGCTGTACTCGTTCACTCGGTTACGCCGAGTTGGCCGACACCGAGGCTGATGTTCGCCGACGGGCGCCTAAGAGCGGCGTTTTAAGACTGTGGGAACCGAAAAGTAAACATTCAATGTGTAGTCCAGCATGTGTCATCGACCCTTTGTGTCCGTGTGAGTACCTTCTGCTGGAAACCATCTGTACTATCATTTTGGGTATGCCGCTATGGGAGACTTCGGAACAATTTCGACCACCTGAAATTTGTACAGCATAAGCTGTTAGGGGCTCATTCCAATAGCTGTTTCGGTTGGCGATTGTGTACGCCGCCGCCGCCACCGCCGGTGTCCGGTGTGCGTCGCCGCTATCGAGTAGCGCGCGAGAATCGACGTGATGTCACCGGAGCACCTGTGTAGTGTCGGCACGTGCTCCCTTTGCATTGCAGCTACATATTGTGGAGCGTATAAAGTGATAGCCATACCTATCCAAGTGATTCGCATTTTAATGTTTCGTGCACGCATACGCTTTACTTTCACATTGGGATGATGTATCCTTTGAAACGGAGGAAGATTCCATGCCTGTAGTGCCGCAAGGATAATGACGAAAATAAGCCACAGAGAACATAGAGAACAAGAAGAAATGATTAGCGTGCGGTACTAAACAAAAAATCTTTGTCCAGATTCCTTCGGTGCAGGAAGTTCATAGCGACACTAGCGAATATACCGTCTATGATTGTTTCAGCACTCGAGATAACAGCTTATTTAGAATTCATCGTAAAAAGGTTAGAACAACGTCTAACGTCACTTTTGCCGAATAGACTCTTAAGGCCTTGCAGTGCCGATGGCTTCGTGGAAGTCACAGTGTCATTGCATCTTTGCCTGCCTCAGCTACAGATCCTGATGCCATTTATAACGAGTTGCTAAAAATGTTGTTTTCAACATGTCTCAAGACCTACTAACCGCGGTGAATTATTTTCTAAAGAAGGCTTGGATTCCTCCTTGACACAATCAGGCCGCGTGGCTTTGCCCTATTTGATCAGCCCCACCGAATTGACATCTGCTCTTTCAACGTACGTTCTGTAGCTACATATAGACTTGATATCATGCACGACTTCATCTTAATGTGAGTGTCCATACTTTGTTTCTTCGAGACCTGGGGTCTTCCACAAGACATCACCGACTACATGTGTGACGTGTCAGCAAATCGGGCCTCGGTCTTGGCCATATAGGAACGAGGAAAGGAGTGTGTGTCATTCAAACTCGTAGGAGCACCGGAGGTAGACTTTGCAGACGTGTGCGCACTGCGTAACTCAGAGGCCATTCTGGTTGCTTCAGTGTACCATGTGTCGCGAGGTGCTCAACATGGTACCTACTGCGGACTTCTCGACACACACCTTCGTTCCTCAACACGATGGACCCTAATTTCTAAGGGCGATTTCAACGTAAACGTCAAGGATCCCCACAACGTCTGGTTCGCACTATACTGTGTGCAAGAATACCTCGGCATAAAATTTGTGTCACATACAAGATGCAGCGCTTCGCGCACCGGTTCTTGTTTAGACTTTGTATTTACAAACATGAAAGCACCCTTACTGGCTCGCTGCATGTCTTTCTCGAGCTAATTTTCCGGCCATGAAGCACACCTGAATGTGTTGCGATAAATGTATGCAAATAAAAACACGACTTTCAGTATAATTACTACTGCCAGTTACCGTGTTCAATCACTTTATAATGGTCTCCCGTGGAGACAGTCCTCCAGCTTACGCTGTGACTGTGCTGCATGTGTCGTCCAGGCCTGTAGCTTTCTTAATGTTGACCCAATGTACGGAGTCCGGACTGTTCTTGCAGTTCGACCCTATCAAAATACGGCCATCGCGGGTAGGATTCAATCTCGCGCGCTGTGCCTTAGCAGAGCAACTCCATAGCCAGTACACCATCACAGCGAGTGTATCTGCACCTTCATGAAGGCCACAAAAAAAGGTGACTTGCCATCGCCACCCTGCGAAAGTGGATGCCCAGCGAAGCTGTTGCAAAACCACCACTACAACTGCTGATGGGTTATGCAATGCTTAAATTATAGTCCGGATGCTTGTTTCGACCTTGTTCTTTACTGACTGGTATGCTGTTCTGTGCGTTGTATGGATGATTTCAATGAATGTATGCACTGTTCGCTTCACTTTGCTGAGCGCTTGTAGCCTCTGCCTTTTTAGGGGGATTAACCATTGCATTTTTCGCTTGCTTTGGAAGGCATAGGCCGCTGATGATGATACTTTCTGCTCATGGACGGACAATAGAGATATCGACCACCAAGAGGCTAACAGCTCCGCTGTAAACAAGATCTCATTCATAACGTGGCATTCACTCGGCGTTTCTGAGAAGACGTGTTCGGGCAAGTTTATTTTTCCGATGCCTATTTCTCTTTCAGTCGCTTTCTACGTAGGATTACTGCTATGTTGTTGTTGTTCCCGGCGTTATTAGTTGATTATTAGTTAACCATTGATTAACAATATTTCTGATGAACTTCAATATTTTTTGGAAGCCTCGATACAGATCATCCAGTCCATTCTGTAAAAAAAGATTGCTTCTTGTAAGCCCCAGAGATTGACTGCTAATGTAGAAGCACATCAAGAGCGCAAGAAGGAGATCCTTCGTTCAATATGCAAGGCCAGCAGAAACAGAGGTAAGGAACGCAGGATAAGCAAATATACTGGAGAAAAACGACCATTTATCGTAGGTATTGTTTATTGCAGTGTTAAGGGAACTTGTGAAATATGTCAACGTAAGAGGCAGTCAGAAGTGAAATCGTTGCACGCCATTATGGCGCAAAACAGAGACGAAGAAAAAAAGAGTGCCCTAATAAAGCAGAAAAAAAGAAAAAAAGGACACAATAGTATGAAAGACGGATTCATCGTACGGGGCTCGAAATCTGAGTAGACTGAAGCAAACCCCAGGCTACACGCTGCCCCAATCCACTCCTTCGCTCTGCTTCTCATTATTTTCTTTCCTTACGGTACTTCTCAGTTCACTGTTCCCCAACTATAGTATATATAAGTGAGCTTCAGCATTCTCGTGCCTCGTTCATACAAAAAATGAAAAAGAGACAAAAATACTTAAAAAGATCGGCCGTGGAGTAATGAGTGTGGTACTCTTCTCCACGTCTTCCCGTAATCCCCACTGCCATGGTACATCCGCTGTAGCAGTCGCATCTCCACTTGAACACGGCTTGGGGTCTAAGGGGGCAACCTTAACGGCTCTGCAAAGCTCAGAAGTAAAAAAAAAAGCCTCAACGTTTACTGCTTTTCCGGATTCATAAACAGGGTTTCCAGCTAGTACTCGAACGATGCTTTAAAATCTTCAGAGTAGCTTAACTGCGTATATTCTTCTATTCAAGTGTAACAAAAAAAAGTTCTCAGATGCAGTCTGCCCATATTTTCTTTTTCGGGCCAGCAACCCCGCAGATACGCCGCAGTAGACGTCAGTCGCAGATTTTGCAACCTTTCAAGCCTACTAGACGAAGATTACCGAACGGGGTAGCTTACAGGTAAGTAGTGACTCAGCATGCAGAGATCTCTTGCCGTCATTCCAAACCGCCGCTTCGCTGTCGTAAAACATTGCCTCCTATTTCCGTTCTTCTTTTCCTGAATTAGGTAGAGTTTTAGCTTGCGCGAAGTTTGGAGGCACAGATTACGGAGCACTTTTGTTTTCTTTCTCAGTCATCGCGCAGCTGGCTAGCGTCCCCAACATTCTACGCTTTTCTATCGCTCTCACTATTTTCCAACGGGCCATTTCGTTCCTCGCACCTGTTTTTGACGTCTGTTGCAGTGAATGAAAATGCAACACCTACTTTTTTCACAACGCAGAAAGAATTTTGTTCCACCAATCTACTTAGCCAAGCCTTGCAGCATTTTACGAAACTGCGAAGTGCTTGTTTTCCGCTTTTATACCTTTTGTTTATGTGTGATTACATCTTGCAGTGCCAAAACGGCGTCA